>NW_004444020.1:10833945-10864326 GCF_000243295.1 Trichechus manatus latirostris
TGTGTATGGGGTGCACATAAGGTGTTTGTGTATGGGGTGCACATAAGGTGTGTGTATGGGGTGCACATAAGGTGTGTATATGGGGTACACATAAGGTGTGCCTCCTCCTCCTCCTCCCCAGATTCTAGAGGAGACAGAGCTGGGAAAACTGAGGCTGGGAGAATGGCATGATATTCCAGGAGTCTCAGAAGTACTGGACTTTTCTGATCTCTGAAGGCTTCTAAAAACTGTGCTCTTTAGAATTAAATTGCTCTACACCTCCTTTGGGAACTGCTCTCCTTCCTGGCCAGTGGTCCGGGCCAGGCTCTGGACCACTGGCCCTTGGTGGGTGTGCAGTAGGTGTTATCCAATAAGCATGGACATATGCCGGGGTGGATTATCCAATAAGCAAGATAAGCATGGGCCTGCTTGTGCTTACTTACTAATCTGTAGTGAACAATTTCACATGGGTTTCATTTTAATGTGGTGTGGTGAAAATCCATGTGAAATTGTTCACTTCAGATTAGTAAGTAAGCACAAACAAAACCCATGTTCACCTTGTTTATTGGATAGTCTGACCCTGGCACAAACACGCAGTCCCTGGATAGTGAGCCTTCTGAGCCATTCCCCAACCTTGGGTGGTCTCAGGCCCACTGTGAATCTGATCCCGAGCTGGCCTTGTGTTCAGGGCTCTTGGGGCATGGCGACAGTGATGACCATCATTACCATTTACTGATCCATGTTTTGTGCCAGGTGCTCCTTACTCCTCTGTCCCATAAACCTTTGCAGCACCAGGTCTCTACAAAAAACACTAGTAGGACCTCAATTTTTGTGAAAACTGCACATATTTGTTTCTGGAAAAGACTGGAAGGAAATGCACCAGCTTGTTGGTTATCACTGGGTAGCATTCTTTGATAAAATATTTTTTTCCTTTTCCTTGGCCGCATCTTCTAAATTTCCTACAGAGACTGTATTGCTGTGTTATTAAAACGAATAAGGGGGGAAGAAAACAATAAGCGGGACGAGGTTTGCAAGGTGCAAACTCCCTCCCTCCCTGAGTTGGGGGATTCTGTAGTTCCACAGGGATGGAGGGGCTTATTTGCATATGCAAACGAGTGGCGGGAGGAGGGAGCAAGAAGAGGGGGCTGCCTGGAGTCCTCTCTTGTCCTGAGAAGCACCCACGTGCACGCTTCCAGCCCCGGATCTGGCACCCACCGCGGTGTCGGTGCCCGCAGGCTGACGCCCTCTGTTTGTCTGCCGCCTGCCCCACGGGACTGTGCGCTCCTTGCCCGCAGGGCCGCTCGGACTCATTGGCCGGGCATGTGCAGCTCTAAGTTGCCCTCGGGGCTTTCGTTCTCTAGATCCACTTCCCGGACGTGGAGCGGGTCGAGTGGGCGAACAAGGTAAGGCTACGGCCCGGGCCTGGAGCGCGGTCATCGGAGCTTCCCGCCCGCGGGCCCTGTGGCTGAGTCACCGCGGCAGCCTTGATGGGGCGAGGGTGACCGTAGGGTCCAGGCAGTTCCCAGGCCCTGAGAGGAGCTGAAGGGCACAGATGACCCCCTCCGCTCGCTGAGGTGGCGGCCTTTCTCCCTGACCTCCTTACCCACCTCAGGTTCTTCCTTTCACCAGATAATGGCTTTCTTAAAAAAATAAATAAATAAATAAAAGTTTTAAAAACTTATATATGGTCACGGCAGAAAAGTTAGAAAATACAGAGAAGTATAGCGAATAAATGCAATCTGCCACTGGCCAACCAGGCCGAGCTCGGTGCTTTCCTACAGAGAGGAAGCTCAATCCGCCAGCTGTTACGTGACGTCGGACAGGTTGCCTATCGTCTCTGAGCTGGTCTCCTCGTCCATAACATGGGAATAACTATAGTCCCTGCCTCGTGGGGTTGTTGTGAGGATTAATGAGATGATGACTGCACGACGATGTCGGGCACATAGTGAGCGCTCGGGTACTCGCTGTGTCATCGTTGTGATTGTTGTTAGATCACCAGGGAACGCCCTTCCGCCCTTCCGCCCTTCCGCCCTTCCGCCCTTCCGCCCTTCCGCCCTTCCGCCCTTCCGCCCTTCCGCCCTTCCGCCCTTCCGCCCTTCCGCCCCTTTCAGGGCTGCTTGATTGACTCCCGCTCTGGCCCTCCCCAGGAGGAAGGAATCCGAACTCGATAGCTAAGGGAACAGTCCTCACTCTACCTGATCTGCCCAAACACGTCACTAAATGGGAAGGCTCCTCTGCAGCCCCCACCGGCGTCTCCTGGCTCACAGCTCTTTCTAATACAAATCTTTCCTCTGTTTGGTAAAAAGGGTTAGCCATAGCAGGAATGACTTAGGTTAGGTTTAAGAAGGGACTTCCCGATGGTTGTTGATCAAAGATTGGTATTCTCAAGTTACCAGAAATGTCAGTGGATCAAAAACTCTGTTACCTGCCTGAAGGTAAAATTTGGAGGAAGCAGACTGCTGCTTTTAAGAGGATTTCTGAGGATTAATGCTAGGTCCAGGGCCTCTGGGGCAAAACTTGTGCCGTGCCCACAAAGGCGAGTCTGCCACATGTGTGCTAACTAGTTCATGGATTTATGCATGCGTTACATCTTTCTTTCACTAACACACAGATACCCACATAGCCCAGAGCCTAAATGGTGAGACAGCTGTGGAGACAAACCACATACTAGGGCACTGAGGTCCTAGGACCAGCTTCACACTCAGGAGGCACATAGTGAATGACAGGCCAGCAAGACAGAAGATGGGACCAGGACTTAGAAAGTAGAATCTTAGGGACTGGAGTTTGGAGAAGGCCCTGAAGGAGATGATATATTTTCCAGATGGGGACAGTGAAGACCTGAAGTCTCACAGCCTTTAAAAAAAAACAAACAAACCCAAACCCGTTGCTGTCAGAGTAGAACTGCCCCATTGAGTTTCCAAGGAGCATCTGGTGGATTCTAACTACCCACCTTTTGGTTAGCACCTGTAGCTCTTAACCACTACGCCATCAGGGTTTCCTTTAGGCTCCTCCAATTATGGATTTGGAATGGGGGGAGGGTGGGAGGTGGGTGCATCTTTAAACTGAGACCCAAGTCCACAGGAAAGGGGAGAAGCCTTTGCCCCAAACAGCACATATCGGCCGACTAGCCCTCCTTCCACACCCCTCCATGATCTCCACTGTTGCCTGCCACCAGGCACCACATCTCTGCCACCCTCCCTCTTCTCAGGCCCCATGCTTGGCTCCCAGACCAGTGCCATCAGGTGTTCTGCCACAGAAATCAGCCAAAAGCAGCCTTTCCTAATTGCTACAGAAGAATTAAATCCACAGGCAGCAATTTAAATTTGTGATATTTTCCTTAAACTTCTGGCACCTGCTTCTTGTTGATACCAGAATGTAGAATGGGATAGTTTATGTTTTACCACAGAGTTAAAGAGTTTCATAATATGAAGTTTAGTGAATGAATCTTTCATGGTGTTCTGCAAAACGGCACCAAAGTCTGGGGTCCTGCTTCCTGTGCAAGAGTGGGAACCACTGTAGTGGTTATCAGATGTTAGATGGACAGATGGATGAATAAGTGGGTAGATGGGTGGCAAGCAGGCCAATGATTGCTGCCAGCATAGGGGCTGTGGAGTCCTCACTCTTCCAGGGCTAGGTTGCACAGGATCAGGATCTGCTGTTTGCAGTCATGGGCCTGGGTGGGGGCACAGGCTTGACCACCAAGAGCCTCTTCCTGTCGTCCCAGATCATCTCCCACACCTGGCCCTACCTAAGCATGATCATGGAAAACAAATTCCGGGAGAAACTCGAGCCCAAGATCCGGGAGAAGAGCATCCACCTGAGGACCTTCACCTTCACCAAGCTCTACTTTGGACAGAAGGTCAGAGCTGTCTCAGGAGGTCAGCCTGACCACCTGTTGTGTAGTCTCTTTTCTGCCCCCTCTCCCACCTTCTTACCTCCCCCTACCTTCACCACAGGTCATTCACCTGACTACAAAGTTCCCACAGACTATGATAGGGGACATCACCCCCACCTGCATTTCCTAGCCTCTGGGCTTCAGTATAGACTCCCCAGTCCCAGCACCACCATCTCCCCAGGTTCCAAGCCTGGCTCAGAGGGAACAGGAAAGGAGAGGAGGGAAATCATTTGACGTTTCTTAAGCAACATTTTGAAAACATGGCTGTATGGTGGAAGCCAGACAGACACAAAAATGTAGTCATAATTGCTCACCTTAGGCATCAGCTGGGGAGAACACACCTTCGTGGAAGGAGGTAGTACCACAAAGCAGTTGATAGTTCTCTACCAACCAATTGGCTCAAGCCCGCCCTTGTTCTGTGAGGATTCACCAGAGTCCCAGGATAAAATGGTCTTGGCCAAAGAAGTTTGAGTTTCACATACCTAAGGTCAAGCTATCTATTCTAGACTGAGCTTCCTTTTTCCCTCTTTGTTCCTTGCTCCTTCTGCCCCAAAGTGCCCCTTGGTAAATTGGTGTGTGTCTTATTTTGATCATCCAAAAATGCACCTCCAGACAGAGAACTGCTATGACATCCATCACCCAGTAAATCAAAGGCGTTGACATCTGGTCAGCTCTGGAACAAGCAGGTGTCAGAGTGCAGGCCAGTCTGCTGAGAGCTGCTCGCTGGCCCCCAGGGTGGGTGCTCACCTTTGCCTGGCTAGCACCCTCCCTGAGTGGGGGGTGTACTGGGCATGCCTGGTTTATACCACACAGACTCCCAGGCCTGGCCTGTGACAGCATCTTTTGTTTCTTTTGTTTATTCCTTGTTTCATTTATTCATGACTTCCTGAGCATGTGCTGTGTGCTAGGCACATAGACAGGAAGATGAGTGTGGCAGCACCCTGCCTTCAGGAAGGTCGCTGTTTTGTTGTTAGAGGCAGACACGTAAGCATGCCGATGACAACGTAGCAGTGCATGCACAGTGATAGAGGAATGCATGAGTTCAGAAGTGGAGGAGTGTGGGGGCTGAGGTAGTCAGGGAAGACTTCCTGGAGGGAGTAGTGTCTGGGTTGGCTTTTGAAGAATTCACCAGGCTAAGAGCCGGGAAGGAGGGCATCACAGGAAGCCTGCAGACGGCTGTGTTTAGAGCAGAGCCTGTTCCACTAGGCCACTGGTCTGGTAGTGGTGCTTGTGGGATGTGGCTCTGCTGCAGGCAGATTAGTTGTAGGCAGCAGCAGCAGGAATGCTATTGGGAGAAGTCAGAAGAACCTGCACGAGGAGCCCGCGGGCTGGCCAGGTGCCCCCACCCCTGCAGGAGAAATACGTGACTCTTGGTCCTGGTATTCAAAGCCTTTCAAGTGCAGGCCTCATCCCCATCCCCTCAGCTCTCCCATCCCCCACCGTGCCAGTCCTCTCCACTGTGGGGTCACAGAAAACTCCTCATGTGACCTCCTGGGCTTGGCCAGGATTCAGTGCTCTCGCCCACACCCCTGTGTCTGTGCCCAACCCTGCTTTGTGCTGTAGTGACCTTGGGTCAATGACTTGACCTCTCTGAGCTCCAGTTTCCTCATCCATAAAATGAAAGGATCCACTTCTAAGGGTTGTTGTGAGATGTGAATACCAGGCCTGGCCTCATGGTTGCTCTGTGTGACTGTATGAGTTGTGGGCAGCATAGGGCACTGGGCCCAATGGAGGCCAAATTACAGATTAGCACCTCTCACTTACCTAAGAGCCCTGGGCCAGTGCCACCCAGCCTGGCCCAGAACAGGTGCTCCAAGTCTGTGGTAGAAGCCTCCAGGCAGGTAGCCTTCCCCAGGCCGGGTCTCTGCAGACGGGGATCTTGGGGCTGGCTGAGCTTTCACAGGTGCTGGGCAAACCAACTCCCCTCCCCTCTAGGAGCAGGTGCTGGGCGCTGGAAGGATATATACCCCTGCCTCCTCCCCAGGCTTCCACAGACCTTTCTGGGCCTTTAACAGCAAAGCCTTGGAGGCCAGGGCAGGGCCAGGGCCTGAAGTTTCTACAATTCTGGGGACCCTCTTAAGTAAAAAGAATATAAAACTACAATTACAAAATTAGGCTGAAAGTGAATATTTATTTAGAATGAGAAAATAAATTGCAACATGTTACACATTTTAAATAGCCAACATATCACACATACCACAAACTCTGGAAAAACTACATATTTTTCATTAACTGTTCCACATGCCTCTATCATACTTTTTCTCTACATTTTTGACCTCATACTCTTTGGTAACCTCTTCACGTGACAATGCATTTGGAGAGAAGAGAAATATAATTTAATCTTTCCTATAGCGTGGTTGATTGGATTTTTTCTCCAGCATTTTATTATGAAAAATTTCAAACGTGCAGAAAATGGAAAGAACTATATGGTGACACCACATACCCACCATCGGGACTGTACAGTTGTTAACTTTCATTGTATCTGCTTTATTACATATCCATGCATCCATCTTTCTATCCATCTTTTTTTTGGATGCATTTCAGAGTAACTTGTAGACATCAGTGGATTTCACCCCTGACTACTTTGGCATGTGTATCATTAACTTGAGTTCAAGTGACATCTTTTTTTTTATTATTAATAAATGACAACCTGACCTCACTCCAATGCCACCTGGCAGGAGGGAAAGAGAAGACTTTATGCAGAGAGGGAAAGCTGATAAGAGAAGAAAAGTTACCTATGAGCTCAGCCCTTGACCCTGGAGGGCACTTTACTTCCTAGGGTCAGCTCCCTCTGCCAAGGACCCTGCCCTGTCCCTCTGCCATTATGGGGCCAATTCTTACTCACTCACTGGCTCTCAGCTTAAATGCTCCTTCTTCCAGGAAGCCTCACTGACCCCTGAGGCTGGGTTGGAGATACTCTCAGAGCCCCCAGTTCCCCCATGTAACTGCACAGGCGGCACCTCACTGCAGCCACTCTCCCCGATTGTCCTCGCCTCTGCCAGGCTGTGGGTGCACAAGGCAAGCGCAAGCCCTCCTTGTTCCCTGCTGACTCCCAAGTCCAGTGCCTGGCAGAGTAGGTGCTCCATAAATATGGAGGCAGAAATGGAGGAGAAGGAGGGTGCACATTCTAGGGAGAGAAGCCTCAGAGGTGTCAAAGATGACCAGAGGCTGCAGGGTGGGTTTCTGTGTTTGTACCTCATCCTGGGAGGGCAGTGGCCATGGCTGCTGTTGTTGATGAAGCCCATTGCTGGGTGGGGTGCTGCCAGAATCCTCTGCTGCAAAAGCCCTGCTGACCTCGCCCTCTGGTATCTCTTCCAGTGCCCCCGGGTTAATGGTGTCAAGGCCCACACTAACAAGTGTAACCGAAGACAGGTGGTCCTGGACCTGCAGATATGGTGAGCTTTCTTACTGTGGGGGCCAGTGTGGGTTCGGGGGGCTGCAGGGGGCTCTGTGGGAACAGCTTGTTTGAAGATGGAGTAGTACGTATATACTCTGGGATGTGAACGCCCCTCACAGTGACTACACCCTGCTGCTGGGGCTGGGGTACAATGTCCCTGCTTGAGCGGGGAGGAGTGTCAGGAGAATGGATGGAGGAAGGACTGGTCCCAGGAGAGCCACCGCTGTCTGACCTCTAGGCCAGGCCTGGCTTCTGCCATCAGACCAGGCACCAGGGCACCCTATGGGTCCCAAGGCCCAGACAGCAGAGCTTTCTTGGGGCCTGGGGCCACATCACCTGGAGGGTCAGACCAGCTGCCTTGAGACAGCACGTGGCTAGAGGGAGCAGGTGCGGCTAGGCCCAGGGCACTGGCTGAGAGGGGCCAGTGGGAGGACTGGGTCTGGGCACCTTGGGAGAACTAGAGGCTACAAAGACACAAGAGGGACTGCTGAGCGGATTGAGTAAGGGCACCTCTTTTGAATGAGGTTAGTAATAGGCTTGATGTCTTCCCAGAGGAAGTGAGATTTGACTTGTGCTTTAAAGGACAAAGGGTTACCTCCTGAGGTTCCAGAATGTTGGCATTCCTTTCCGGTGCCTCACATTCCCTGTCCTTGGCCCAGAGGCTGGCACTCAGGGCTTGCTAGGAAGACAGCTCCAGGCACACTCATTCCCACCGAGGGGCTGGTCTCAAGTGTGTTGGAGTGGTGAGAGGGCTATAGTGGTGCTACTCCCCCTGAGGCCAGGCCACGAGATCCATGTATGAAGACTTAGGACATGTTGAGGGCATCTGGTCCCCCTAGCCTCCCAGTCAGCTCAGGCGGCCCCTGTGGGCTCTCCCCTGCCCGCTGTGCCTGTCCTTTCAGGGGCACTTGGCAGTTGTATGGCTTGTGGCATCCTGCTGCTCTGCCTGTGTCCTGTGGATATTTGATGGCTGGCCTCTTTGTCTGCTTAGTCCTCTCCTTAGGCCTTTGACACAATCTCTTAGCCCCAGGGGTGGGTCACTGTGAGGGACTTTCACATACTCAGGGGCACCCATTCTGGGCTCCCTATGCCCATCACCCGGCAAGAGCCCCCAGCTGGCCTCAGGCTCCCATCCTTGCAGCCTGAGATCTTGTTACCTTCGGCCACCCCCACCACCCCTGCAACAGCCTGGTGGCTTAAGCAGCTGGAGTTCTTCTATGTTCTCTTGGAGGATGCCTGGGCAGAGTTGGGCAGCGGTGCAGCAGTGGTGGGGGCAGGGGTAGTGTGCTCACTAAGAGTCCCTCCTTCTCATCTGTGGGCCAACCCCTTGCCCCCCAGGGTGAGGTGGTGCCCAGAGCCACTGCCTCATGGTCAGAGGTGGGGATGTGCATTGGATGGCTTCTGGGTGTAGGGCTTGGGGACTGCCTCCTGGGGTCTGGTTCAACCGGGGTCTGTGCAAAGGCTGAGATCACAGGCAAAGTGATGGAGAGCTCAGACTTGGTGGCCTGCTGCCTGGGCCTGGGCTGTGTGATTCTGGGCAAGTTTCTCAACCTCTCTGAGCAGTTGGACCTGCCCCTTCTCCTCATCTTCTTCCTCCCTCCCTACTTTCAGCTACATCGGGGACTGTGAGATCAGTGTGGAGCTACAGAAGATACAGGCTGGTGTGAAAGGGATCCAGGTGGGTGGAGTCCAGTGTGCCTGCCCCTGGGGTGCAGGCAGGGGAGGGAGAAGTGGGCTCATGCTGGAGCGGCTGCAAAGCAGGGAGATGGCACCAAACCCAGAGGCTAGTGGTGATGGAGGAATCCAGGCTGAGGTCGCACAGCCAGGAAGTGGTATTGCTGGACTTCTGGACCTTGTGCTCTGCCTCCATGGCCCCACAGCCTGCCTCTGTTAGCAAAGTCCCTCCAGGAGAGGGTTTGGCTGCCAGTGGAAGTGAGAGGTTCTGTTTATGCAGCAGTGCAGAGCCATTATTTAGAAACTGAGGTAGACTGAGGAAGTGGAACTGTCTCATGCCAGGAGTAAAGTAGCTGAGTTGGAGCCAGAAATCACTCAGGTCCCTGCTGGCTGGGCCGCCTGACACTGCGGACAAGGCCGTAGGCCAAATCAGGCCTGGTGCACTTGAGGGAGGCAGGGAGGCAGCTCAGGGCCCCTTGGTAGCCGGCAAAGGGGTGGCAGCTGTGTCCAAGCCTCTGTACCCCACATATGTTGTCTGCTGTGGCAGCAGGCAGCCTAGGTGGATGGTCCTGACCTTTGGAGGGGAACAAGCATGAGAAGAGGCAGCAGCAGGCTGGGCCCAGCAGGTACAGGAAGAAAGGAGTTGGGGTCCCTCATGGCCCTGTGTGCCCATTCAGCTGCAGGGCACACTGCGGGTCATCCTTGAGCCCCTCCTGGTGGACAAGCCCTTCGTGGGAGCTGTGACTGTGTTCTTCCTACAGAAGCCGGTGAGTCCAGAGGCTGGAGGCAGGCCCGTCTGGTGACGGAGCACTTTCTACTGGTGCAGACACTGGGTTTAAGCAAAGAATGGACATTGCCTAAGCCCCACCTAGTCCTGGATGCGTAAGGATTATCTCATTTAATCCTTAAGGCAGCTTGAGGAGCTAGACTCTGCTCTCCCCAAGATGGGGAAACTGAGCTCAGAGAAGTGGCTCGCCAAGGTCACCCAGGTGGTCTGAAGTGGAGCAGAGACGACACTCAGATCTCTCCAAGACCAGGCTATCTTGTGGCCATATGGTGGTCCTGGCAGGAAGCAGCAGGCTCTACAGCCTGCCTGAGGCCTGAGAGAATGAGGAGGTGCCCTCACCTGTTCTCATAGCCCCACTGAGGCTGCCCCCCACCCCACAGCAGGCTGGGCTCTCCATTCAGGTGGGGTTGAGGTGCTTGGCAGAGGGTTCTCAGCCCCGAGCTCCCAGTGCCTTCCAGCCTAACAGCCTCGCTCTGCCGCTGCAGCACCTGCAGATCAACTGGACAGGCCTGACCAACCTGCTGGATGCACCAGGAATCAAGTAAGTGCCTGGAAGTGCCACCAGGGAGATCCCTCGTGGATGTGGGGTCCTTGGGGCTGCGCAGCTTCACAGTGGTCCTGTCCTCCCACCCCACTCTTGCTGCATGAGGAGTGAGGGCAGCAGCAAGCCCTCCCTCTCTGGAGGGAAAAGTGTGTGTGTGGCGGGGGGTGGTGTGAGAGGCTAACAATGTTGAGTGGCCCTCTGTGGGCAGGCACTGTACCCAGTGCGGGCATGCGCACAGGCACACACATGCACACACACACACATACACACATTATGAGTGAGAAGCACTTTGCTGAATGTTGGACTGAGGGACATACAGGTCCCTGACCTGGTGCAGCGGAAGTGGCTCTGAGGAGATGAGATGTGGACCTGGGGGCAGCTGTGAGGACTAAGGAGAAGTGTGCACAGGTATTGGAGCCAGACCCAGCCAGACTAGACCCCTGACTCTGTCACTTAGCAACTGTGTGAGCTCAGACAAGTTACTTCACCTCTCTGGGATCTTTCTCAGTAGAGGGGAGCCTGGTTCCTCTGCCTGGGGTCCCTTTGAGAACACATGTGTGTGGTGGTGGCACAGCGGTGTGGACACACATGAGTTTCCTCCTGTCTTCCTCACTCCACCCTCCTCCCCAATCCAAGTGTGTGGTGAGAAACCATGTGTCCCGTCCCCCCCCACCCCACCATGGCCACAAGCACAGGTGTAGGAGAGGCAGCTGCCACAGGCCAGTGAGAAGGAGCAGGTCTGGGAGACCCCACCTTCCTTCCATGGGTCTCCAGCCCCATGTGAACACCTCCCCAGGAATGGGGGCAGCTGGACTGGCCAGGGCTGGCACCAGCTGCTATCTAGGCTCAGGCAGCAGCCTGCAGGGTGGGCCTCTCACTCCCTCCCTCGCTGGGGCCATCACCTCTGGATGCAGAGAATCCAGTCATGCATTTGTTCACTCAAAAAAAATTTATTGAGCACCTACTGTGTGCCATCCTGTTCTAGGCACTGTCTCCCTATACTGGAGAGACAGAGTCAGCCGTAAATAAAGAGCATTACAATGTTACATCAGGGGATGGGAGGGCTACATTAGCTAGCACTCACATAGCAATTGCTGTGTACTAGCACCATTCTCAGCACTTTACACATATTAACATATCCCCATAACAACCCTAGGAGGTGGGCATTATTATCCCCATTTTTAGAGATGAGGATACTGAGGTCCAGAGAGGTCAGTGACTTGCCCAAGGTCTCACAGCTAGTGAGTGATAGAGCCACGAGCCTCACAGGGCTCTGGATTATTGTCTTCAGCTATCATGCTGTGCCACCACGTGTCTGTCAGTTTGTTATACCGTAGTGGCTTGCATTTTGCTGTGATACTGGAAGGTTTGCCATCGGTATTTCAAATACCAGCAGGGTCACCCTTGGTGGACAGATTTCAGCTGAGCTTCCAGACCAAGATAGACTAGGAAGAAGGGCTTGGCAGTCTACTTCTGAAAATATTGGCCAGTGAAAACCTTATGAATAGCAGTAGAACATCGACTGATTGGAGGAAGACTCATTAACAACCTGTGTTATGCAAATAACACAACCTTGCTTGCTGAAAGTGAAGAGGACTTGAAGCACTTACTGATGAAGATCAAAGACCACAGCCTTCAGTATGGATTACACCTCAACATAAAGAAAACAAAAATCCTCACAACTGGACCAATAAGCAACATCATGATAAACAGAGAAAAGACTGAAGTTGTCAAGGATTTCGTTTTACTTGGATCCACAACCAATGCCAATGGAAGCAGCAGTCAAGAAATCAAAAGACACATCGCACTGGGCAAATCTGCTGCAAAAGACTCTTTAAAGTGTGAAAAAGCAAAGATGTCACTTTAAGGACTAAGGTGTGCCTGATCCAAGCCATGGTGTTTTCAATGTCTTCACATGCATATGAAAGCTGTACAATGAGTAAAGAAGATTGAGGAAGAATTGATGCCTTTGAATTATGGTGTTGGTGAAGAATATTGAATATACTATAGACTACCAGAAGAACGAACAAATCTGTCTTGGAAAAAGTACAAACAGAATGTTCCTTAGAAGTGAGGATGGCGAGACTTGTCTCACATACTTTGGACATGTTATCAGCAGGGACCAGTCCCTAGAGAAGGACATCATGCTTGGTAAAGTAGAGGGTCAGTGAAAAAGAGGAAGACTCTCAACAAGATGGATTGACACAGTGGCAGCAACAATGGGCTCAAGCATAACAACAAATGTGAGGATGGGGCAGGACCAGGCAGTATTCTGTTCTGTTGTACACAGGGCCACTATGAGTCAGAACCAACTTGACGGCACCTGGCAACAATAACAACACCACCATGCTGTGCTGCCTGGAAGAAGAACAAGGCAGGACTGGGGCAGCAAGAAGAGGGGGTTATGGTGGGGAGGCTGCATTATCAATAGACTGGTCAGTCAGGGGCTGTCAAAATGTATCACCCCACACACATACACCATACACAGGCACACATCCATCCCAGGCAGGCCAGGGTCAGGGCTGCTTTCTCCTGGGCAGGCCCGCCCTCCCAAGCTCTGTTTCTAGTTCCAGCTCTGGGGATGGGTGGAGGTGTAGGCATTATGGGGGAGGTAAGGCACCGCCCCCCCCCCCCACAGCTGGTGATGTCTGGTATCCCCAGCGAGGTGTCAGACAGCCTACTGGAGGACCTCATCGCTGCCCACCTGGTGCTGCCCAACCGTGTGACTGTGCCCGTGAAGAAGGGGTTGGACGTGACCAATCTGTGCTTCCCTCTGCCCTGCGTGAGTACCTGGCCCTGGCCACAGAGCCCTGGGCCCAGTGTTGGGACAGATATGTTATCAGATGGTAATCCTTATTACCACCCTGAAGGTGCAGCATCCCCATTTTATGGGGCGGAGACTGAGGCTAAGGAGGTTGAATGACTTGCCCAAGGTCACCCAGCTGGGATGGGACAGGGCCCAGGGTTGATTCCTTACCAGCAGCTCCTGGTCCCCCCATGTGGCCTGTATTGGGAACTGTGGGCAGTCGCCCCTGTGAAAATCTAGTAGCCTCCCATCCTCCTTTCAGGGACGTGAGGCTCTAGGACTCCATCAATTTGGTGGCAGGAAGAATCTTTGGGGTTTACTGAAGAGAATCCCTTTTTGAATCAGGACATGGGGCTTTCTTGGGTGCTAAGTCCCATAGTCCTGGTCCTGGGCCCAGCTCAGGAGGCCCCTCGGGCAGCCATGTGGCCTCCCCACAGAAAGATGCCTTGGCTATAGGCCTGAGCCCATCAGGGCTGGGAGTCAGGGCCGCAGGAGAGGAGAAGTGCCCATTTACCACCCGTGTCATATGTGAGGTATTGGTTTCTTTTTACACTCTCCCTGATGGCTGCTCCTACTCAGGCCTGTGCACACATGGCACTTTGACCTGGGAGGGCACAGGCTGGTTGGGAGATAGACACTTAACCTCCTCTCAGGCTTCTTCCTGTTCCCTGTCTCCTCAGGAACACTCACACTGCCTCCTCCTCTGGGAGTGGCTCCCAGCCACTCATCCCCCAGCATCCCAGCTTTCACACTGGGGCTCTTGCTAGAACCTCACCAATCCCCTCCAGCTCTCATTCCTTCCCTCCCATCCTGACTCCCTCAAAGAAGACTCTGTAAGTGCCACCAAAGCTTCTCTTTGATCATCTTGTTCGTGTCCCCTGACTCCAGAGAAAGGCCTGTGATCATGAGGGCGGGTGCACCGGTGCTTCCTGGTCCCAGTTGTCTGCTCGCCCCATGCCCTCAGCTCCCCTTACTGGCACTTCATCATATTGGGCCCCTGACCCAGGAGGGGCCTTATATTTGCATAGACATATAGAAGCATGTCTTGTGAGATTTGGTAATACCCACTTGCCCCAACAACAGGCCTCCCAGCATCTCAATGAGGCTGACAAGCAAAGTCGGCTCATGAGGTAATTCAGCCCTCACTTAACAGTACAACACCCAGAACACAGAGACATGTCCCACACTCACCTTGCCCCATGTCATTTCTCCTTCTTCCAGACATCTCCACAAGTGAGGGGTTCTCTCCACTCCCAAAGACATAACCTAGTCTCGGCATTTTTTTGCCATACCCAAACCGTTTGGACAAGGTTGATTTCCTCACAGTTTTTACTTTTTTCTTTCTTTTATTATATTTTTAGGTATATATCTCTAAAATATAAGGAGTCTTTTCTTTTTAGGGAAACCCTGGTGGTGTAGTGGTTAAGAGCTATGGCTGCTAACCAAGAGGTCAGCAGTTGGAATCCACTAGGCGCTACTTGGAAACTCTATGGGGCAATTCTACTCTGTCCTGTAGGGTCACCATGAGTTGGAATTGACTCAACGGCAACAGATTTTTTTGTTTTTGTTTTTGTTTTTAAACATAGGCATTACACCATTATCATACTTAATCAATTATACATAATTTCTTAGTATCATCAAATACCAGGCAATGTTAAAAATTCAGTTATCTCGTAAATGTCATATTTTTTTTTTTTAGTTTGTTTGAATTGAGATCTAAATAAGGTTTACACATTGTGTTTGATTGATATTTAAATCTTTTAATCTATAGGATCCCCCTCCATCTCTCTCTCTATTTTATTCCTTGTAGTTTACTTGTTCAAGAAACCAGGTTATGTACTATAGAGTTTCCGACCAGCTGTGTTTGGTTGATTGCATCTCTGTGGTGTAGTTTAATGTGTTCTTCTGTCTCCTGTAGCAGGGAGTTGAATCTAGAAAAATTCAAGCTTAATTTTTTGGCAAGATTACTTCATAGGTGGTTTGTGTATGGAGGCATATAATGTTGGAATGTCTCTTTTTGTGATGTTATCAGTCATTGATCATTTCCTCAATCCATTAATTCATTGTTGTTGTGTGCTGATTGCAACTCATAGAGATCCTATAGGACAGAGTAGAACTGCCCCACAGGATTTCCAAGACTGTAATCTTTACAGGAGCAGACTGCCACATCTTTCTCCTGTGGAGTGGCTGGTGAGTTCCGAGTGCTGACCTTTTCGTTAGTAGCCAAGCACTTAACCACTGTGCCACCAGGGCTTCTATCTTAGTCACCTAGTGCTGGTGTAACAGAAATACCACAGGTGGATGGCTTTATTCTCTCACAGTCTGGTAGGCTAGAAGTCCAAATTCAGGGCATCAGCTCCAGGGGAAGGCTTTCTCTGTTGGCTCTGGAGGAAGGTCCTTATCATCAATCTTCCCCTGGACTAGGAGCTCCTCTGCAAAAGAACCCCAGGTCCAAAGGACACACTTTGCTCCCGGTGTTGCTTTCTCGCTGGTATGAGGTCCCCGTCTCTCTGCTCGCTTCTCTCTTTTATATCTCAAAAGAGATTGGCTCAAGACACAATCCAATCTTGTAGATTGAGTCCTGCCTCATTAACATAGCTGCTGCCTGTCCCCCCTCATTAATATCATAGATGTAGGATTTACAACACATAGGAAAATCACATCTGATGACATAATGATGAACAATCACATAAGACTGGGAATCATGGCCTAGCCAAACTGATACACATATTTTTGGGGGACACAGTTCAATCCATGACAGCTCCTTATTATTAATTCATTAGGGGCTGTAAAAGGGTGATTATGTCATTAACTAGTTCCCTACTGATGGACAGTTGTGTCTGGTCTTTTGCTGTTACAGTGTTGTAATAAATAGACTTGTGCACGTGTCTTTATATATTTTTGCCAGTATATCATTGGAATAGATTCCTAGAAGTAGGATTGCTGGGTCAAAGGATAAAAGTATATGTATTTACTGGTATTTAAAAAAAAAAAAAGTTCTAGATAGGAGGCCTACCTTAGGTTCCATGAAGTATGTTTTTTTTTTTCCCCCTAACTCCTGTGCTCTGTTCTTTAATAGTTAGATTTTTCTTTTCTTTTCTTTTTTTAGCAACCATCCTTGTGAGTGTGGGGAAGGGGGTCTGCCCTAATGCATAGCCCAGGTGTGGAGGAGTAAGGCATGATGCTGGGGGCTTTATGAGCACATGGATCCACTGCCAAAAGCAAGCAGTGCCTGCAGGCCTGTGTACACTTAAGTATCAGGAAAGAGGGACACTAGGCCTGGCCAGCATGCAGATTACAGAGGGGGCCTGGAGTAAAGGAAGAAACTTCCTCGGTTGCAGTGTTGTTGGCACAGGAGGAGGAAATGGCTGCAGTTGAATAAACCACTCATGTGGGAGGTTCGAGTCAGGGAGGGGTGGGAAGACCAGGGATATGGGTGGAGCATCTAGTAGTGGAGAGAGCCCTGGGCCCTGCTGTCACCTGCTGCATGGCCTTGGCCTGGTCACTACCATCTCTGGCTTCCGTCTCCCCGTCTAGACCTTAAGAGGGTGAGAAGGGGGCAGGGGTGACCTCTAATAGCTTTGGCGCTCTCTGATGTTCTGGGCCTTGAGGGCTGGTGTGGCCCAGGGAACAGCTGTGAGCCCTGGACTGCGGCATTTTCCAGGGGGTGATCAGAGTCCACTTGCTGGGGGCAGAGAAGCTAGCCCAGAAGGACAGCTTCCTGGGATTCCGAGGCAAGTCAGACCCCTATGCCAAGGTGAGCATCGGCCTGCAGCACTTCCGGAGCAGGACCATCTACGGGAACCTGAACCCTACTTGGAATGAGCTGTTTGAGGTGAGGGTCTCCTTTGGCTACCTTTGATGCCCTTCGAGCTCCGATCTGGGTTGTGCTAGGTACAGACAAGGCAACGCCTGGCCCTCAGGGCTTTAACGGATCCACTGGGGCAACGCTGGTCCAGAGGAGGAGGCCTTGGATGCCAGAGAACTTGAGAAGGGCAGGCAGGTCTGTATGGCTCCTTCTTCCCACATCCACCAGGCTTTGCGAGGTGGAGCTGCTTTGGCCCTGCTGGAGGACCAGCCTGTAGGTGATTCCTACCTCCCTTCCCCACCAGAGTCAGGTTCATTGGAAGTAAAGTTTTAAATCAAAGGAGAAAACCTCAGAGGCACAGTTCTGTTCCAGTTCTCTGAGCCTCTCCTGCCAAAGCCACACACCAGGAGCCTAAACTCTTCCTGAGGCCAACCACAATCCCTAGTACTTGAAGGGTGGGACCTAGAGTCTGTTAAGGCTATGAGGGCCCCACAGATTACACGTTCCAGGGGACACCTCCCCGGTGGCTGCCCCGCTCTCCCCTCACAGCACACAGTCTGGAAGCTCTGCTACACTTGGGGTGTGGCAGTGAAAGCAGGGGTGATAAAAGGCAGCTTCCTGGCGTCCCAGATCCATTGGCCCAGGAGGATCAGATGGGAAAGTGCTCTGAAGCTACAAACCCCATGTAGAACACAGCAGCTACTGTCCCCCAGTCACCCATGGGCTTGACTTGTTGTCTCTAATCCTCCTCATTGCCCCACAGGGGAAGAGCACCACTCCCCTCTTATAGGTGGGGTTCGTGAGGCACTAAGGCCCAGGGGCTCCCAGCTGGCAGGTGGTGGGGCCAGGATTTGTTTCCCTTTGGGTCATGCATGAAATCTGCTTCACTAGAGGTGTCACCTGCAGGTCAAGACACTCTCTTTCCCTCCAGCTCATAGTGTATGAAGTGCCTGGGCAGGACCTGGAGGTGGATCTATATGATGAGGATCCTGACAGGGACGACTTCCTGGGCAGGTGAGGACAAGGGCCAAGCTGGGCATGGGGCAGACTTTCTTCCCTGGGGGTGCTGGGCCGGGCCTTAAGGCTCAGTGACCTACAACCCTCTCTGGTCACTCTTTTTTTTAAAAAAATAATATTTTATTGTGTTTTCAGTGAAAGTTTACACAGCAAATTATATTTCCATTTAACAATTTCCACACAAGATGTTCAGTGACATTGGTTACATTTTCCACAAAGTGTCAACATTCTCATTATTTCCATTCAAGTTGTTCCGTTTCCAGTGATCTAGTTTCCCTGCCCCATTATCTTCTCATCTTTGCTTTAGAGTAATTGCTGACCATTTGGTCTCATATAGATGATGTTTTAAAGGACTGCAGTGCTGATGGGTAATATTCTTTATTTTATGATACAATCTGTTATTTAGCTAAAAGGTGACCTCAGGGAATAGTTTTGGTTCAAGGTTTAAAGGGTATCTCAGGACGATAGTCTTGGGGAGTTCTCTAGTCTCAACTGGTCCGGTAAATCTGGACTTTTTAAGAATTTGAGTTCTGTTCCACATTTTTCTCCCACTCTATCAGAATCCATTTATTGTGGCCCTGATCAGAATCTGGTCACTCTTGATATGATGAACGTGTCAGGCAACTAGCCCATCTTTCCACATTCCCACCACAAAGCTCCTTCCTAGATACCTCCCAAGTGCCCAGTCCTGAGTCCTGGGCTCTGCTTTCTACCCTTCTGATAGTGTAGCCAAAGTTCCCATCTGGAGCTGTGGGTAGGGGTCAAGGCTGGCATAGATGGCTAGGTTCCCAGTCCCAAGGAATCCTGGCCAGCTCACTCTGGGGTGGAACACAGAACCTCAGGACCGTGGACAACTGGATTGGTGGGGGTAGGCACCGCTATCAAAATTTCAAATTTACACGTTTTTAGGTCCAGCAGTCTCAATTCCAGGATCTCCTATAAAAGAAAAGCACTAGTACCTGAAATGTTTATTGCAGAAGTATCTGTGGTAACAAAACAAAACTCTGGAGACATGAATGTTCAGCCTTAGAGGACACTGGCTGAATGTTTAAATAAATCTGCCATTGCCAAACTACAGAATATTCTGTAGCTATTAAAACTGATGAGTAGCATCTATGTGTATTGACCTGAGGATGTCCATGATGTATTAGTACAAGGGGGGAAAGCAGGTGTGGAGTAACCTGTGCAGTTGGACTCCATTGTCAAGGGGAGGAGTCCTCGCAGATGTATGTTTGCCCATGTTCAGCACCAGGCTGTTCACACTGCTCGTCTTGGAGGGCTTGGGTGAGGTGGCGAGAGAGAGACAGAGAGAGTGTGATAACCAAGTCTTTATACTCCTCTGTGCTGGTTGACTTGTTTCCATGAACATGTAATTAAAAAGAAAAAAGTAGACACAAAACAAAATGGGAGGCGCACAATTTGACAGGTGAAGAAACAGCTCACCACTAGATATTTTTGTTTTTTATCTTAATGAAAAACTTGCACTTTTTATAATGTTGCAGAATAGAAATGTGGCTTTTGGTTCATGTTTTATTTAGCTGATTTCAGCTGTGTTTTGAGCTGAAGCACATATTCTAACAGTTCAATAGAATTACATTCGCCCTCTGGCTTGGATCAGGTGTGGGGGGGGTGGCGCACACTGGAGGTGGGTGTTACCTCCTCACACACAGGTGCCAACTACACTTATCTTTGGGAGGGTACCCGGGGCAGTTCTGGAAATAGAGGAACATTTGAGGTTGTCACAATGACTGGGGGTGGTGGTGCCACTGGCTTTGAGAGGGCACAGGACTGGGAAGCTAAATTCCTGTGATGCACCGGCAGTCCTGTACAAGGAAGAATTATCCCACCCAAAATGCCAGTAGCCCCGTTCATTGAGAAATCCAGTCAATATGACCAGCAGTCTCCACTTGTCCCCTCTGGGGATCAGGCTACCTGCCTCCCCAGTCTTAATGGTTGGAGTCCTTCCTTTGCTCAAGTTTAAGTTGGTCTCCCAATGGTTCCTTGGGGCCTTGCTGAATAGGATCCTCTGTCTTTACGGCCCCACTCAGATAGTTGATACTAGATTTCAGCGTGGGTCTCTCTGCCCTCTGCAACTTGCCATCTCTGAGCTAAGCATCCCTCCCTCTGTCTTCCAGCCTACAGATCTGCCTCGGTGATGTCATGACCCACAGAGTTGTGGATGAGGTAGAGTTGGTGCCTGGGACCCAGGGTTTCAGTGCCGCGCCCCTCCCCATGGACAGCTAGTCCTGTGAACAGGGCCCTACCTCTGCTGGGCTGCATGCATGTTCAGGGAAAGAGCTGGATGAGGCACAGATGGGTCCTGAGAGCCCCTAGGGCCCCAGTTGGAAGGATCTTCCCTGGAAATGCGCACAGGCCAAGGACCGTCAGCAGGGGACAGTTGCATTACAAGGGAGGGCAGGCTGGACCTGGCAGGAGGGTTTTTCCGTCCCAAAGTAGATCACTTTAGTCCTTATAAAACCACATCTGCCAGTCTCTCAGAGCCCAGAGCCCACCTACTATGGGCTGGGTCACCTTTCTAGTCTCTATTAGGCCCTCACTGGGCACAGGACTGAGTGGCAGCTCGGGAACAGGGTCAGTAGCATCTCCCTGCCCCGTCCCCTCCCCTCCCTACAGTGGTTTGTCCTAAATGACACAACCAGTGGGCGACTGCACCTGCGGCTGGAGTGGCTTGCACTGACCACTGACCGGGAAGTTCTGGCTGAGGTGAGTCCAGTGTGTTGGGGACCCTTGAGCAGAAACGTGTGGGGTGGGGGAACATGCAGTGGGGTGGCCCATGTACATGATTGGGAGGGAAGGAGTGGAGCCAGCCCTGCCTCCTGGAGAACATGTCACCCAGCCCATTAACACACAGAGCAGCTGCTGACCCATCTCAGCAGACAGAATCTCAGCCATTTCTGGGAAAGATGGGGTCCTTAGAGCTCTGTGTCACTGCCCGTCAGCCTAGTTCATATGGGAAATCCATCTCTGTCTCTAACTTGAATCTGCCATGCTGCAGTTGTATTTTCAGCCTCAATAGAAAGCTAGATTGTGAGCGATCTTATAATTAGTATGGAGTGCAAGGGCTGGCTGGCTTCTTTCTGCCACAGGCGGTTTCTTCAAAACCAGTCTGTCTGCTACTGCTTGCAGGACCCTGTTGGCCTCTCCACTGCCATCCTTGTGGTCTTCCTGGAGAGCGCCTGCAATCTGCCGGTGAGTGGTGACATGGCCTTAGTGTCCCCTCTGGAAGCACCTCATACCTTCACTTTCAAATGTCCACGTGCTGCTCATTTACCTTATTATTCTTGTGCTACAGAGAAGCCCTTTTGACTACCTGAATGGTGAATATCGAGCCAAAAAACTCTCCAGGTTTGCCAAGGTAAGTGTCTATGTGGCTGGAAACTCGAGTTACAGCAGGTCATAGCTTCTCCTCCCCAGAGTCACCACAGCCCCATGTCTTCCGGGCCATGGTCCATGCACACATAGCCTGAGGATACCAAAGCTGCCGTTCAGTCATCTGTGTGTGCCAGGCACAGGGGCTGGCAACGCATCCTTCACATTCATTATCTCTGAGCCATTTGATGACTGTGTCAATAGTTTTTATTGCCATTTTACAAGCAGGATTCAGAAGGTTAACTGCCTAAGTCACACAGCTAACAGGAGGAGCCAGAATTGGACTCCACCCCATCTGATTCCATAGCCCATGCTCTGGGCCCCACAGAACAGGAACTTTTGCCCAGCCAGGCCCCACTCTGGCCTCTGGTCTTTAACTTGAAACCTCCTCCTGGGGCAGTCCTGTGCAGTAATGGCAGCCCAGGGGGCCTGGGGAGCACCAGGGCTGCCTTCTCTCAATGGGAAGCAACCGGCTGGCCCTAGGTCCCACTGATGCTCCCAGGTGATGAGGGTGTCTCAAGGTGACACTGAAGGTGCCACCACTGTTGTGGATTTTTCCTTTCACAGAATAAGGTCAGCAGAGACCCTTCTTCCTATGTCAAGCTATCCATAGGCAAGAAGACACACGTGAGCAAGGTAAGACAACTGTGGAATGCAGCCTTGGGGTAAGGAGATGGAAGGAAATGGAAGTCTCTAGGATTGGTCTTGATGACTGATAACTGAGGGGAAGAGAGAATGGGCAAAAATAATGGCTGAGAGCGCCAAAAGGGAAGGGAATTAGCTTGCACTGAATGCCTGTAGAAGGTGCCAGGACACACTTTAGGCACTTGGTATTATTTATTTCTCAAAATAACTTCACAAAATCATTTTTTAGTCCAAGAATCTGAGGATCAGAGATTAAATGATTGCCCAAGGTCACATGCTAGAAAGCAGCAGAACTAGGGCTTCAGCCCAGGCTTGGCTCTAAAGCCCATGTCCTTCCCACCACACCATGAAGTTTCTCAGTTCAGCAGCAGAAATCTGTTGCCCCTTCCCCTGGGAGTGAACTCTAAGGCTAATGTGATTTTCAGTCCCTGTAGAGCTTCCTGGCAAAGCACCCCTTGCCTTGAGTCTGGCTGCCCCTCCCTAGCGCCTCCCACTGGCTGTAGCATGTGTGGGTCTGGTCCCTGGGCAGACACAGAAGGCGGCTCCCAATGGTGCCTGGTGGCCAGAGTGAGAGCAGAGGCGTTGGTATCCAACTCTGCCCAACCTGACCCTTCAATGATCTCTTCCTTCTCTGTCCCCAGACATGTCACCACAGCAAGGACCCTGTGTGGGGCCAAGTGTTTTCCTTCTTTGTGCACAATGTGGCAGCTGAGCAGCTACATCTGAAGGTTTGCTTGAAGTTGGGCTCTTGGAATAGAGTTTTAGAAGGGACAGGAGCCTGAAGCACACCTTGAGCAGGTTCTTGGTGTGATAGTTAAGACCAGCTGCTTGGATGCAGGAGGGAATAATGAGGCCCCTCCAAGGCCTCATCTCCGTGAGGCTGCTGTATGAGGTCATTGGGGAGGAAGCCGTGGAAGGACAAACCCTTGTGTCTCTTGGCAATCCCTGCAAAAGGGCCTTTCTGGTTGTAACACAGCCCCAGAGTGGCCTGTGTTGGAATATGGACCTTGACGATGACGACGTACTTCATTAAAAAGAATTTTTATTTGATCCTCACAGAATATCTGTGGAAAATAGATATTATCTTCTCTATTTTACACATGAGCAAACAGTCTCAAACAATGACTTGTCCAAGATCTCATGACTAAAAAGTGGTGGAGCTGGGATCTTTTGGGATCCACTTCATTGTCTTTATTTCAGGGCCAAAAGCCCTGTCCGGATGTCTCGTCATGGAACAGCACAGCTCATCTGACCCTAAAGCCCCCATGGCCCTGGACGTTTGACGTATTGACCTCACACAGATCATAACTGCCTCTTCCCTGAGTCACTCTCCTGACTGAAGGCAGGGACCAGGCCTGGTCCATTCCCAATTCCCACAACAGGACCAGATGCTAATAGCAGCAAAGTACATACTTTCTAAGTTGGGGCCCAGCCTGTGGGGGTGGTGAGAGTGGGGCTTGGTTCCCCTCTTGTTCTGAGTTGCCCACTGCACAGGTGCTTGATGACGACCAGGAGTATGCTCTGGGAGTGCTGGAGTTCCCCCTGTGCCAGATTCTCTCCTGTGCAGACCTCACCCTCGAACAGCACTTTCAGCTGGACCACTCGGGCCTGGACAGCCTCATCTCCATGAGGCTGGTGCTGCGGGTAAATTTCTCCCCTAACCTCAAGAGAGGGAGGGATGTGGAGCTCTGGTCGTGAAGCAAGGTGGACTCTGTCTCCAGAGAACTTATGGCCAGAAAACGTCAGGAAATGGATTCACGTTTACTCCTGGCCAGAAGAAGCCAGGAAATGGATTGTTTTGTTTTGTTTGATTTTATCAATTTTGGAAAATTGTCAGCCATTATCTCTTCGAGTATAGCCTTTCTCTCATCCTTTTAATCCCCTTCTAGATCTTTCTGTGCTATGCTGGACTATCTCATCCTATCCTCCATGTCTCTTGAACGGAGCTTCATATTTCCCATCTCTTTATCTCTTGGTGCTACATTCTGGCTAACTTCCTCAGCATCTATCTTCCAAATCACTAATTATTTGGCTATGTCTAATCTATTTAGCCCTGGTGGCAATACTGGTTAAGCGTTCGGCTGCTAACCAAAAGGTCAGCAGTTCGAATCCACCAGCTGCTCCTTGGAAACACTATGGGGCAGTTCTAGTCTGTCCTATAGGGTAGCTATGAGTCAGAATCAGGTTTGGTTTTTGGTTTTGGGTTAATCTGTTTAATCTGTTTGTGGTTTTTAATTTTGATGACATTTTTCTTTTGGCTTTAACAAAAAAAGAAATTTATATTCTCACAGTTTAACCCATCAACCCATTGCCATTGAGTCGATTCTGACTCATCACGACCCTACAGAACAGAATAGAACTGCCCCATAGGGTTTCCAAGGAGCAGCTGGTGGATTCGAACTGTTGACCTTTTGGTCAGCAGCCAAACAATTAACCACTGTGCCACCAGGGCTTCTTACAGTTCAGGGGCTAGAAATCCAAATACTGGGCACCAGCTTTAGGGGAAGGCTTTCTCTGTTGGCTTTGGGGGAAGGTCCTTGTCTCTTTTCAGCTTCTGTTCCTCAGTTCCTTGGCAATCTTCACGTGGTGGGGCATCTCTCTTCCCCCATCTCTGCTTGCTTGCTTCCTTGCTTAATCTGCTCTTTTATACCTCAAAAGAGATAGATTTAAGACACACCCTACACTAATACTGTCTGGTTAACATAACAAAGAAAACCAATTCCGAAATGGGATTACATCCACAGGTATAGGGGTTAGGATTTACAACACGTATTTTTTGGGGACACAATTCAACTGATGACCATTTTTTCATTTCTAATTTTCTCTTTTCCAAATTCATCTTGTCTTTTGTCCATAGCATTTTGTTATCGTCTCATGTTTCTACCCCATCTTTAATCATTTGAAAATATTTATTTTATAATGTATATGCTTGTTAATTCTATTATCTGAAGATCTTGGACATTGAATTTTGATGTTTGTTGGATCTGTTGTTCATGGTGGCTCATTTATGTTTTGTAATTTGTGTTCCTTTATGACCTGGATTGAGGTTGCTCTCTTCCAATATGGTTCTGCTTTTGCTTCAGCCAAGCATACCAAGGGCATGACAAACCTGGATCCATTTTTATGGACAGGCTATGACAGGCACATCTTGTCATCGATCTTTGCTGGTGGATGGAATTTTTATTTCTATACTCCTTTTTCACTAAGGATATAACCAATCTTCATGGATCTCACTTGCAACTCCCAGCCTCACATGAGTCCAAACACTTGTCTGTTGTCTCTGCAAGATCCTTAAAACCCTAACCCCTTGGATACCAAAATTGGTAAATGACCCCAGGAAAGCTTAACCTTTAATCCTTATTTTTGTTTTTTTTTCCTCTCTTTTAACCATAGATTTTCCTTACTTTCTTGTGAATTTGGCTATCCATTTTAAAGGATGTTTGTTTCATTTTATTTGGCATTCCTAACAAGAGGTTTTTCAGAACATTTTGACTGCCATACTGTAGGAAATGAAGTCTCTAGGATGGGTCTTGATAATTGATAACTGAGGGGAAAAGAGGATGGGGGAAAAACCAATGGCTGAGGTTTGAAATTTAGGGCTAAGAGCACAGGAGTGGGTCTGAATAAGAAACACATTTTAGGGGAAAAATTAGTGAATGAGGTGACAATAGAAACAACCATATCCAGAAGGCAGCTGGTGATACATGTCCAGCTTAGGGTGAGTGCAGGACGGTAGATCTGGGAGTCCTCCACACAGGAGTAAAGTGTATACTGTGAGAATGGATGAGGTATAGAGCAGCAAGTAGGGGTATAAAGAGAGAAGGGGGTCCAGGACTGAGTCTTGATAAACACCCACTAGTGAGGCAGGAGGAAGGGAAAAGACAGAGAAGCATTGGTCAGAGGGTGGTCAGGGGACAGAGAGAGGTCAAGGAGGATACAGTCTCTGAAAAAGCCATTGAATTGGGCATTGATTTTTGAGAAAACTGTTCTAGGAAAGAGGAGAAGGAACCATCTCCCAGAGGTTTAGGTGAGAATAGAAGGGGAGGAAGAGGAAGTGGTGGGTCCTGCCCATAAGCAACCCTGTTGTCTGCTTGCAGTTCCTGCACGTGGAGGAACGAGAGCTGGGGAGCCCATACACAGGACCAGAAGCCCTAAAGAAAGGCCCTCTGTTTATCAAGAAGGTGGCCACCAACCACGACGCCAAAGCCCTACCCCAGGGAGAGGGCACTGAAGATATGCCATGTTCCCCAGATCCTGCTTCTGACACCAAGGGGACCTCTGAGAGCACCACAACCACCACCAGTGCCACCACTGCTGTCACCGAGCCCACACCCCAAGAGACAGGCCCAAAGCCCAAAGGCAAGGACAGTGCCAAAGGGTTCTGTGAGCCCATGAGAGAGAAGAAGAGTTCAGCTACCATCTTCCTGACTGTCCCAGGCCCCCACTCTCCAGGGCCCATGAAGTCACCTAGACCCATGAAATGCCCTGCCTCCCCGTTTGCATGCCTGCCCACGGGGCTGGCTCCCAGCATGTCCTCACTCAACTCCCTGGCCTCCTCCTGCTTTGACCTGACAGATATCAGCCTCAACACTGAGTATGCATCTTTCTGTTTAATCTTTTCTAAAACTACCTGCATGAAAAATTCCTCCCTGGCTGCAAAATTAGATATGGGCTCACACTTATGTGCAAGTTCTGGTTTTTCACAAAATATATAAGGAGGCAGCACGATGTGGTAGAAAAATCACAGGAACAGAGAGAGAAGGAGAGTCTAGTTATAGCTCTAGCTATAGATTTGCTGTAAAATAGATGCTGGGCATTCGTCTTTAAGGTTCCTCCCAGCAAAAATATTTCCTGAATTCTAAAGTTATACTGGGATGACATGGAAACCTTAGAATGTGGAATTATGTTATTAATGGCTGCCATTTATTGTGTTTACTATGGGTTCAGTGTGTTACCTAATTCAATCTTCACATTAACTGGATGAGATAAAACTTACTATCATAAAGGTTGAATAACTCACCCAAGGTCCCACCAGGAGTCATGATATAAAGGCAGATCCCACACCAGGGTTCTGCTCTTCCTAATTTGAATTACATTCCTATCAGCCTAGGAAAGGGGACCAACACACTCACCAGAACACAAAACTCTTCCTGAATCCAGCCAGCTGTGCTTGGAGACCCACATCTGTCGAATGCATTTTGCTTCACACAGTGTGATCATAATATTCAAGAACTAATTAAATTGGTGGATATCCAGAATTCTCTCAATTTTATGATCAGCTCAGATAATAGAAACAGAGGAATTCAGTCATTAATAGAAGACCAGAACTAGATTCCTGAAATCTGACCAAACCCCTTCAAGTCCATTTCTCCAACAGAATGTGCATTTTAAGCCATTTTAAACTTTATGTAACTTGTGTTCTTTCGAAGTTGAACAAGTATTTTCTACTGATTAGCTTATGATTTCTAGGGCTTTATTTTGTCTAATCTTTCATTATGAAAATATTCAAACACTGAGTGTTGAAAGATTAGTACAATTAACATACATATTCGGTCTACCCAGATTCAACAATTGTTTACACTGACCTATCTGCATTATAATAAAAACAAAAACAAAAACCTGCTGCCACTGGGTCGATTCTGACTGACAGTGACCCTGTAGGACAGAGTAGAACTGTCCCATAGTGTTTCCAAGGCTGTAATCTTTACAGAAGCAGGCTGTCACATCTTTCTCCCACGGAGCAGCTCGTGTGTTTGAACTCCCGACCTTTCTGTTAGCAGCCAAGTGCTTAACCACTGTGCCACCAGGGCTCCTTGCATTATAAATATTAATGTGTATAAACACACACACATATTTTTGCTGAACCATTTCGAAGTAAGTTATAGATACTATGATACTTTACCCTCTACTGTCTTAAAAATGATATATCCTACATTATCACACCTAAGAAAGTTAACAAAAATTCTCTAGGATATTTTATATCTTCATTTGGACCCTAGGATCCTAAAAGGCTTGTCTAGTCTACTTTCAGCCAAGGAGATGACACATGAATGCTGGTGAAATGGACTTCCTACTAGAAGGAATCTTACTGAAATTATTAACCCACATGGTTCTATGTTCTGAAAGTAGGACATGTTTCTCTCTCTAGTGGTGGGGTGGGGGAGGGAGGAGAAGACGACCAACACTTGTAATGACAAGAGAAGTGACCAACCCTTTCCTTACAGAGGCGGGAATCTGAGGCAACAGCAACTGGGTGAGATTCGTCTCACAGTGCGCTACGTGTGTCTGCGGCGCTGCCTCAGTGTGCTAATCAATGGTTGCAGGTAAAGGGATTTTGGGGCCAGGAAGGGCTTTCGGGAGCAACAGGTGATGAGAAATCAGAGCAGGAGTTCTTGGATCAAGGGCAAGGGCATGCAGCTCCCACAGGTAGATAAGTCACACACTGGGAGAAATGGAATTTGAAGACCTGCATGTAGGAGGGACAAAGCCCTCAGAGGAACACTTTGGTGGTCGTTCTTCACTGGTGCTGGTGGGCTCAAGAGCCAGGGGCTCCGCTTAGACACAACCATTGCAAAACTGTCTGCTGGTAGTCCGTACATCTTTCCAAGTACGTCATCCCTGGATGGAAGTACTTGCTCTACCTTATACTTTACAAAAACGCATGTTTTCAAAACCATGAATCTGATGTGTTGTCCTCTAAATCCTGCAGACTTTTACTTATTTTTTTGTCATGTCTTAGTTATCTAGTGCTGCTATAACAGAAATACTACAAGTGGATGGCTTTAACAAAGAAATTTATTTTCTCACAGTGTAGGAGGCTACAAGTCTGAATTCAGGGCACCAGCTCCAAGGGAAGGCTTTCTCTCTCTCTTTTTATCTGGGAGAAGGTCCTTGTCATCAATCTTCCCTTGGTCTAGGAGCTTCTCAGTGTAAGGACCCCGGGTTCAAAGGATGTGCTCCCCTCCTTGTTCTTCATTCTTGGTAGCATGAGGTCTCCCGGTCTCTCTGCTCGTCCTTCTCTTTTATATCTCAAAAGAGATTGACTCAATGTACTAACCTAATCTTGTAGATTGAGTCTTGCCTCATTAACATAACTGCCTCTAATCCTGCCTCATTAATATCATAAAACCAAAACTAAACGAAACCCAGTGAGTCGATTCAGACTCATAACGGCCCTACTGGACAGAACAGAACTGCCCTATAGGGTTTCCAAGCAGCGCCTGGTGGATTCGAACTGCTGACCTTTTGGTTAGCAGCCATAGCTCTTAACCACTATGACACCAGGCTTTCCCATTAACATCACAGAAGTAGGATTTCCAACACATAGGAAAATCACATCAGATGGCAAAATGGTGGACAATCACACAATACTGGGAATCACTGCGTAGCCAAGTTGACACACATTTTTGGGGGACACACTTCAGTCCATAGCAGGTAATCTAGACTACAGGACATTTTATCCTCAGGCCCATCTAAAGCCGAATGGCTAGTATAGCTTTCTCCCAAATGAGTATTTTCATAGTGTCTCAAAACCAGGGGCCTTTTTTCTCTGCCTTTGAAACCAAATCAGAAACCTGACACCCTATACCAGCAGTGGAGCTGATCCCTACGTCCGTGTGTACTTGTTGCCAGAAAGGAGGTGGGCAAGTCGTAAGAAGACCTCAGTGAAGCGGAAGACCCTGGAGCCCATATTTGATGAGACGTAAGTATGTCAGCTGGCCTCCTAGAGTGCCTCATTCACTAGTATGTGTGGAGTACCTGCTATATGCCTGCCAGCCTGCTAGATGCTGGGAGGGGCTAGGGTTGAGCAGGAACACGTGGTCTCTTCACGAAGCTTCTGTACTTTAGAGGGAGAAAAGGGCTGCCAGAGTGGTTTATCAAAATGGTTATCCACCTTTCCTGCCCATAGATGTTAAAGTGCTTCTAATTATGGAATGTTCCATACTCTTTCGATGTAAAAGGATATGAGTCTGATCAAATGTTTCCTTTGAATCTAATTCCAGCAGTTAAAAATAAACATTCTTTGAACCTAAGAACCTAAAATTTCTGCCCAGACGCCAAGATCTTTGACCTGTTTTCCCTCCTGCAACAAAGCATAGCTGACAAGTGAGATAGACATCCTCCCCTTCTCCACAAAGGCTCATCCACTCGTCCTTGGAGACAAGACTGGTAGATTAGAGTATCTCTAATCACATTTTCTGCCTTAGGTCAGTGGTGGCAAGTCTTATCTCAAATGTTCTTATTCTTGATTTTACCCACAATAATGCTCAAGGTACAGAAGTCAGAGTTTCTCATTGCTTCCCCCTGCTCTAAGGACCTAAGAGAAGACATTTCTAGCCAGTCTAGGAAGATATTATACCTGATAATTCTGGTTTCCTTTTTTTTTTTTTAAATATTTTATTGTACTTCAGGTGAAGGCTTACAGAACAGATAGTTTCT
>NW_004444020.1:10865037-10870542 GCF_000243295.1 Trichechus manatus latirostris
ATTAGTCCTTTGGACTAATCTTTTCGTTGTATCCTGTTCTCTTCATTCTCACTTGCTCCCGTCTGGTTTCCTTTTATTCTAGGGCCCTAAGAGAAGACATTTCCAGCCAGTCTAGGAATATATTATACCTGATAATTCTGGTTTCCTTTTATTCTGATCAATAAGTATTCATTTTAAAAGGGTTGTACTGAGTCCTTTTGGGCCATGTCTAAGAACATGTATGTTCTTTCAAGAGCTACATTTCAAGTTCATCGATGTCAAGAAAGAGTGGGCAGAGAGAATTTATTCATTCAACATTTACTGAAAACTTTGTCAGGCACCATCCTACATTTTAGAGCCACACAAGGGACCTTGTCTTTAAAGACAGCTCTGACACAAACACATGCCGAATTTGCTATGTGGGAACAGAGGAGGGAGGAGCTTTGACTTTTGACTACTGTGACAAACCTAATGTGTTAGTAATTCTCTTTCAAAATTATACAATAAAAGGATATTAGTACAAGTGCCTAGGTTATCTGAGAACAGGACTTTGGCAACTGCCACCCTAAAAATGAACCTAGAAGAGGTCCTGAGGCCTCTTATAAGTACCTGACAAAGCATGTACACCAAGATTCCTCTGCTTTATTTCACAAAAGCAAGCCAGTATTTTCCACGTAATTCTAGTAAATCTGACTGTTCAGCATTCTAGCCCTCAATTGGTCAGAAACAAACAAAACAAAACTTAGAAAGGGGTTTAGGTGGACCTATTCGCAGGCACTATTAAGAGAGTGAGAAGGGGCAGCTGAGAAAATGGCAGCCAGGGTAGAGTCACAGAAAAATAAGACAGTAGTATAACTCAATTGGAGCCCTGGTGGCACAGTGGTTAAGTGCTATGGCTGTTAACCAAAAAGTTAACAGTCCGAATCCACCAGGCACTCCTTGGAAATCCTATGGGGCAGTTCTACGCTGTCCTATAGGGTTGCTATGAGTCAGAATCGACTCGATGGCAATGGGTTTGGCTTTGGTTTTATAACTCAGTTAAGGAGCTCTGGAGGCACAATGGTTAAGCACTCACCTGGTAACCGTAAGGTCAGCAGTTTGAACCCACCAGCCACTCTGTGGTAGAAAGATGTGGCAGTCTGCTTCCTTAAAGGCTACAGTCTTGGAAATCCTATGGGGCAGTTCTACTCTGTCCTACAGGGTTGCTATGAGTCAAAGTCAACTCGACAGCAGTGGGTTTTTGTTTTTTATAACTAAGTAGTCCAAGGTACTTCCCAGAGAGGCAAACAGCCTCTTAAAACTTCAAGGTTTGAGAACACAGGACAGGGATCATCTGTAGTGATGACACATTGAGTACCTGCTATGAGCCAGCACTGTTCAAGGTGCTCTTCTCAGTAGTCCATATCTTCTGTTTAAAAAGTAGGGAAGTGGATGAAACACTTTAGATTTTTCAAAAAAAATGGCTGAAATGTGTAAATCTCATTTCCTTTTTGTTTCTTAAAGATTTGAATTCTTTGTTCCCATGGAAGAAGTAAAGAAAAGGTCACTAGATGTTGCAGTGAAAAACAGTAGGCCACTTGGCTTACACAGAAGAAAGGAGCTAGGAAAAGTAAGTACAGAAGGGATTCTTGGTACTAACTGGCCTTCATCGGTGGACCAGGCACAAGGGTGATGTGGTGTAATTAGTAAGTGGGAAGGCTCTGACTTCAAGGAGGGTAACAGTCTCACTGGAAGGTGTTTTTTTTTTTTTTTTAATTCCTGAAACTAAAGAATATAAAAGCATAAGATAGTGTGATAACCCCTATTAAAAAGCATAAGATAGTATGATAACCCCTATTTTAACAAACTCTGGAATCCAAATTCATTCTTTCTACAAGTATCTGAACACTACTATGGTATTAAATCTTGTTTTGGTAAATAATCCATTGTGTGAAGCTCGGATCTCTTATTACAACAAGATTTTTGTGTTGATGGGATTTTACCTAAAGTAGAACTGGAGGAAATACAATCCCCAGGAAGATACCAAGAAGAGGCAAAAGATTAGTATTTGAATAATAGTTTGTAGTCATTATAATTTAATAAACACTTACTTATACTCATCTCTTTTAAGCCCTATGAAATAGGTAGCATTACCCCATTTTTACAGATAAGGCAACTGTGGTATCTTGCTTAAAATTACTAACCACTTAATGAGTAGGGGCAAGTTGCTCTTTCTATAACATTCATAAATAAAGCTTGAAAAGGGAAAATTTTTAACTTACCTAGAATTCCTGAAGCAACTCCAAACAGCAATGCACCTTTATCCAGAACACTGAGATCAGTGTCTGTACTGTCTCTCTGGAGGGACTCCATGTTAAAAACCAAAGGAAAAAGAGCCAGTACTCAAAACCCCCACACATAAGGCTTTCATGGTCAATCCAGTTTATCTCCATGTGTTTCTATTTAATGCAGTTTTTTGGAGGGGAACTGATTATTTGTGGTTGTTTAGGTACTGATTGACTTATCAAAAGAAGATTTGATTAGGGGCTTTTCACAATGGTAAGTGTGCCCTTTCATTTTATTTTATCACTGTTAATCTGCTATTCAAGATATTGTCCCAGAGAGCTGCCCATATTTTCTCTCCAAAGTTCTTCCCTTGTCAGTATTATTTCAGCTCCTTTGGTATCAAGGAGGGAGACAGATTTTCACCTATTTAAGTCTTTAACCACTGCAGATCTCACTTCCCTAATGGATCCCTGTAAAAACTCTATGGGGCAGCTCTGCTTTGTCACATGGGGTTGCTATGAGTCAGAATATCAACTCCACGGCACCTAAGCTCTAGCCTTAACCCCAACAGGCCAACTTACAGAGAGGTGGGCTCTACTGGTCCCACAGAGGCCCAGGCAGGCAGGACTAGGCAGCTTGTCTAGTTCTGTTACTACTACAACACACACTCAATACCAACACAAGTCCAAACCCACCTATCTTACAGGTACAAGCTGACTCCAGATGGACAGCCTGGAAGTTGATGATGAGCACCACTGAGCACCACTAGCACCTTCATTCCTTTGTATTAAAATGTGTATATATTTTGTAATTTAAATTAGAACAGTCATTTGAAAATATATACATAACATCCCTGTGTGAAATTTTACTCTTTTTCAGTGACTGGATAGTACTAGGAAGAGGCAGACATGTAAATGCAAAAACTACTCTTTCTTGGTTGGATTTTATTGTTCAAATTCAGAAAGAAATGGGTTATTTGCACCTAGTAAAATCATTATCCTAATAACCTCAGTGGTGATTTTTTCACTTTTGATACGTAATTATAGACCATCTAATTCAGGACTGACCTGTATGTAGTAAAAGAGTACTGTCCCTGACATTAGGGGAGAGGGGGTTCTATTCTTAGAGGAGATACCAGTATTCCTGGGCAGTGACTGACCAAGGGATGAAGCTTCTTTTATGGGAGTAAAAAGTGACCCACTCCAAAACTGCCAAGAGCTAACACTGCCAAAGCCTGCTGGCTCCCACCTCTGGTGCTTCCATGCCTGGAGATTTGTTCCTGTATCTGATTTGGAACTAAAATGTACTTTCCCTATGGCAACAGTGCTATAGAGGTACAATTAAATACCTCTTGTGTGGGATGGCCTGGGACCAAACAGTAGCATGTGGCATTATTTATATACAAAAATGCAAGCTAAATTCCAAACCCAGGTCTACAGCTAAACTCCCATAGAAGAAAGCTGCAGACTGCTGAAGAGAGTCACCGCCAAAGAGGAAACAGCTTTCTGTCTCTCTCTTAGACAGGCTTAGGAATTCCATTCCACTTTTCCACGAGATTGGCTGGTCCATCTAAATAACATGTTAAAAGTAAATTATATAAATTACATATTTAAACAAGTACCTTTTTTGGATTTCAAACTTTATAAAACCAAACATACTGCTTGTCCCCTCTGATGTTCCTGAAGCCGTCAGGTCACACCCTCCTCTCTTATCCACTTAGGCACAGCCCCCTGCCACCCTGTCCCACCACTGCCTTCACTGCTGCTTTTCTGAAGAATGGCACCATCCTAACGTAAAGTGTTTGTTCTGATATTCTTACATATAAATTATCTACAATTTCCTGCTTTTTATAATATCAAAGCCTACTTGTTAATTTGCCTTTTAGACCTAACATAATCTGGTCTCCAATTGTCTGCTACTTTATTCATGTGCAGACACTTCATTCCAGAATGGTTCAAAAACTATACTCTGAGTCCCTGATGGAGCGGGGGAAGGGTGGGATGCAGAACTCAAATTCTAGTAAAAAGACCAGACTTAATGGTCTGACTGAGACTGGGGGAACCCCAGAAAGCAGGCCCCCGAACTCTCTGTCAACCCAGAACTAAAACAATTCCCGAGGCCAACTCTTCAGACAAAGATTGGACTGGACTGTGGGACATAAAATGATACTCGTGAAGAATGTGCTTCTTAGCTCAAGTAGATACATGAGACTAAATGGGCAGCTTCTGTCTGGAGGTGAGAAGAGAAGGCAGAGAGCGTTAGGAGCTAGCTGAATGAACACGGGAAATCAGGGGTGGAAAGGAGGAGTCTGTTGTCACAGTATAGAGAGAGCAATTAGGGTCATATAACAATGTATATACAAATTTTTGTATGAGAGATGAATTGTAAACTTTCACTTAAACTACAACAATACAAACAAAGAACAAAAAGACTATACCCTGCCTACTCAAATCCTACTCACTCTTTAAAGGCCTAGCTCAAATCCACTTCCTCCATTACGCCAGTCCACACTGAAATGGCCGCTCTCCACAACCTATAGCATTTACTATTAACACTGCATTTTCCATTTTAACAATTCCCTGCCTTGTAGCATTTAATTTAAAAAGATTTTTATTAGGCATCTACTAAGGTCACATGCAAAGCAACTACTTTATTGTGTTTTGACACTTAATGTTTGTATTGACCCTCCAATTGAACTGTAACTACCTGAGTTGTTTTTCACCCCTACCATTCAAGACTGTGCTAAACACTTGGTAGATGTGTAATAAAATTTGTTTCTGCTGTACTTTCTGTTTTGAATGACAAATTCTCCTCAGTCAAATGGGGCAACTGATGCCTGTCCTATCTAGCTCACAATAGCATTGTGACGCTCATTCACTACACAAGTGCTTTGAAAATTCACAGAATCAAATGAGAATGAAAACATATCCTACCAGAACCTTTGGGACACAGCAAAAGCAGTGCTCAGAGTTCAATTTATAGCAATAACTGCACACATCCAAAAAGAAAAAGAGGCCCAAATCAAAACATTAACCCTACAACTCGAACAAGCAGAAAGAGAGCAGAAGAAGCACTCAGGCACAAGAAGGAAATAATAAAAATTAGAGCAGAATTAAATGAAATAGAGAACAGAAAAACAACTGAAAAAGTTAACAAGACCAAAAGCTGGTTCTTTGAAAAGATCAACAAAATCAACCAACCATGGCCAACTGACAAAAGAAAAACAGGAGAGAAGCAAATAACCTGAATAAGAAATGAGAT
>NW_004444020.1:10871297-10896198 GCF_000243295.1 Trichechus manatus latirostris
TCCTTTATCACCACTCTTATTCAACATTGTGCTGGAGGTCCTAGCCAGAGCAATTAGGCTAGAAAAAGAAATAAAGGGCAACCAAATTGGTAAGGAAGAAGTAGAAGTATCCCTATTTGCAGATGATATGATCTTCTACACAGAAAACCCCAAAGAATCCACAAGAAAATTACTGGAACTAATAGAATATTCCAGCAAAGTATCAGCATACAAGATAAACATACAAAAATCAGTTGGATTCCTCTATACCAACAAAGAGAACTTCAAAGAGGAAATCACCAAATTAATACCATTTACAAAACCCCCAAGAAGATAAAATACTTAAATCCAACCAGAGATGTAAAAGACCTATACAAGGAAAACTACAAGACACTACTGCACGAAACCAAAAGAGAACTACATAAGTGGAAAAACATACCTCACTCATAGATAGGAAGATTCAACATTGTGAAAATGTCAATTCTACCCAAAGCGGTCTACAGATACAATGCAATCCCGATCCAAATTCCAATGACATTTTTTAATGAGATGGAGAAATAAATCACCAACTTCATACGGAAAGAAAAGAGGCCCTGGATAAGTAAAGCATTATGGAAGAAGAAGAACAAAGTGGGAAGCCTCGTACTACCTGATTTTAGAACCTATTATACTGTCATGGTAGTCAAAACAGCCTGGTACTGGTACAACAACAGATACATAGACCAATTAACAGAATTGAAAATCCAGATGTAAACTCATCCACCTATGAGCAGCTAATATTTGACAAAGGCCCAAGGTCCCTTAAATGGGGAAAAGACAGTCTCTTTAACAAATAGTGTTGGTATAACTGGATATAACATCTGCAAAAAACTGAAACATGACCCATACCTCACACCGTGCAAAAAACTAACTTAAAACGGATCAAAGACCTAAATATAAAATCTAAAATGATAAAGATCGTGGGAGAAAAAAATAGGAACAAAGCTAGCAGCTCTAATACATGGCATAAACAGAATACAAAACATAACAATGCCCAAACACCAGAAGAGAAACTGGATAACTGGGAGCTCCTAAAAATCAAACACTTACACTCAATAAAAGACTTCACCAAAAGAGTAAAAAGGCAACCTACAGACTGGGAAAAAATTTTTGGCTATGACAAATCCGATTAGCGTCTAATCTCTAAAAGCTACAAGATACTGCAAAACCTCAACAACAAAAGGACAAACAACCCAATTTAAAAATGGGCAAAGGCTATGAACAAGTACTTTGCCAAAGAAGACATTTAGGCGGCTAACAGACACATGAGAAAATGCTCACGATCATTAGCCATTAGAGAAATGCAGATCAAAACTACAATGAGATACCATCTCACCCCAACAAGGCTAGCATTAATCAAAAAAACACAAAATAATAAATGTTGGAGAGGTTGTGGAGAGCCTGAAACACTTATACACTACTGGTGGGAATGTAAAATGGTACCACCACTTTGGAAATTGATTTGTCACTTCCTTAAAAAGTTAGAAATAGAAGTACCATATGATCCAGCAATCCCACTCCTTGGAATATAACCTAGAGAAATAAGAGCCATCACCCGAATAGATATATGCACACCCATGTTCACTGCAGCACTGTTCACAATGGCAAAAAGATGGAAACAACCTAGGTGCCCATCAGCAGATGAATGGATAAACAAATTATGGTATATTCACACGATGGAATACTATGCAACGATAAAGAACAATGATGAAGTCGCGAACCATCTCATAACATGGATGACTCTGGAAGGCATTATGCTGAGTGAAATTACTCAGTTGCAAAAGGACAAATATTGTATGAGACCACTGTTATAAGAATTCAAGAAAAGGTTTAAACACAAAAGAAAACATCCTTTGATGGTTACAAGGGTGGGGAGGGAGGGAGAGGGGAATTCACTAACTAGACAGTAGACAAGAATTATCTTAGGCGAAGGGAAGGACAACACACAATACAGGGGAAGTCAGCACAACTGAATTAAACCAAAAGCTAAGAAGTTTCCTGAACACAACCAAACACTTCAAGGGACAGTGTAGCAGGGGCGGGAGTCTGGGGACCATGGTTTCAAGGGACATCTAGGTAAATTGGCATAACAAAGTTTATTAAGAAGATGTTCTGCATCCCACTTTGGTGAGTAGCATCTGGTGTCTTAAAAGCTAGCGAGCAGCCACCTAACATGCATCAATTGGTCCCAATCTGCCTGAAGTAAAAGAGAATGAAGAACACCAAAGACACAAGGAAAATATTAGCCCAAGAGACAAAAGGGGCCACATAAACCATAGACTCTTATCAGCCTGAGACCAGAAGAACTAGATGGTGCCCAGCTACCACAATGACTGCCCCAACAGGGAACACAACAGAAAGTCCCTGATGGAGGAGAAAAGTGGGGTACAGAACTCAAATTCTAGTAAAAAGACCAGACTTAATGGTCTGAGACTGGAGGAACCCCAGAAGACATGGCCCCCAGACTCTGTTAATCCAGAACTAAAACCATTATTGAAGCCAACTCTTCTGACAAAGATTAGACTGGACTGTAAGTCATAAAATGATACTCGTGAAGAGTGTGCTTCTTAGTTCAAGTACATATATGAGACTAACTGGGCAGCGCTTGTCTGGAAGTGAGATGAGAAGGCAGAAAGGGATAAGAGCCAGCTGAACAGATATGGGAAATCCAGGGTGGAAAGGACGAGTGTACAGTCACATTATAGGGATAGCAACTAGGGTCACATAACAATGTGTGTATAAATTTTTGTATGAGAAACTAACTTGAACTGTAAACTTTCACCTAAAGCACAATTAAAAAAAAAAAATGAATACAATTTATTTTAAACATGGTCAGTTAGAAAGTAATGCAGGTAAAGTTCCAGGTCCAAAGAGGAAAACCAAATCAGTGAATAGGAGCTTGAGGGGAGTTTAGGTGTTGACAAGGATTAGAATGTTAGCATATACCAGATAGGAAGTAAGGCCATGTGTGTGGAGCAAGGAGATGAAAAGTTTTGTTCCATCAGAAAACACCCTGGCTACCAATGAGGGCAAGAAATTGGTTGCCAGAAATGGGTGGAAACAATCAGCTCTGAGAAACCAAAGGCTCTAGTCTGCCCCATAGGAGCATGAGGTCTGAAATTACAAAACATCGACTTGTGGTGGGAACCCCCAAACCTAGAAATTATTATGAAAATTGCTTTAGAACCTGGAACTCTTTGAAACTCTGACAGAAGTAACCACAAAACTGGCCCTTAGGTTCCCCTCTCCCATCCAAGCCACATGTGGGACCACTGCAGCTGATAATTTCCATTAAAGGGAAGCTCACAGGCAAAACTTATGAAAGAAAAACAGGCGAAAAAATATATAACGCACCCAGGAATATCAGACTGAAAAATGGCCACAAGATGACTTCAGCAAGAAGGAAAACATACCATGAAGGCAGAACTAGCATGTGGGAAGCAATGGGAAGCAAAGAAATTCATAAAATATGTTGGTAAACCTAAATAAGTCTTAATTGTTTAAAAAATATAAACAAGTAAGCAAGCGACCAAAAAATTTTGCAAGGACTCAAAAACACAGTGAAAATAAAATGACATCTAAATACAGACATCAAAGATGGGAGGTGAGACTGGCTGGAAAAAAAAGTATTCAAGTTTTATCTTGTTTAGGAAGCTAAAGATATTTATAATTTATTAGAAAAATGTAAAACTAAGTGTGTGAGTCAGTTACTAATTCATTACCTCTCGGCTCCAAATCTCCCCTTCTTTGCCCTGCTTTGTGATGCTGGAGCCACTGCAGACTTGTCTTCTTTGCCAGTTGGCTTGATGTTAGGCTTTGCCAATAGAGGGCGCTGGAGGGGGATGCTGCAAGGCTAGACTGGGAAGAAATGGCTTTTTGTCCTTCTTCTGAAGTGCTGTTTTCCATCCAGCGAGCATATCAGCCTGTCTAAGCCCTTCTTCCTCATTTCAGAAGCCCTCACAGTTTACCTAGTTCATGCCTTAGGTGCTGCCACCATAACTGTGACTACCATAGTTCAAAAGCAGCCATGTTTCTTTGCCATTGGTGGGCTGCATGTTCCTGTGGCAATCAAACATCTCCTCAGAGGTCTAAAGTTCAGACAGGAGGCGTCAGGGTGGGGGTGGGGAGGCTCTCTTCTAAGTTTCTAAGTTCCTTGTTTACTCTTCCTTAGCCTGGGGGTAGTATTTGCTTTCTGAAATTGCTACTTCTATACTCAGAGTCTTCATTCACCCCTTTTAGTAGTTAACCAGCTTTTACTAGTTATCAATTCTTGTATTAAATTTTTCCCGTTTGGCTACCAGTGCGATGTGGTTTCTGTCTCCTGACTGGACCCTGACTGACAAAGTATATATTGGAATTTTTAAGATAACCAGTAAAATAAAATAACAAAGAAAACCAATAGAGCTGAAATATAAAGCTTCCAAATCAGCAGTGGGGAAGAAATAGTAATAAAGAAAAATTCTATTTTTATAAAGTTAAAGAACAGGCAAAATGAAACTATACTGGTTTAGGCATACATAAAAAGGTGGCAAAATTATTAACAACAAAAAAACAAGGAAGTGACTAACATAAAAGTAAGATAATGGTTACCTCTGGGGTAAGGGACATATGGTTGGGTACGGTGGCCTTTTAAGAGTGCTGATGATGTTCTATTTCTTGGCTATTATATGGGGTTTTACTTTACAATCATTTGTTATATTTGACATTTATTATTTATACCATTTTTAGCATATGTGCTGTTTTACAATAAAAAACTTAGTGAAATAAATGAAAAAGGTAAAGAAATACTCATCAACAATTAAAAGAAAGGACAAAATTACATTCAAAGAGATAAACATTAGTAGCAATAAAGAGGTATATGCATCAGGAAGATATATCAACTATGAACTTAGATATACTTCTAAAAAAGGCTCAAAACATATAAAACAAAATTTGACAGAATTAAAATCCATAATCATGGTTAGAGATTTCAGTATCTCTCAGAAACGGACAAAAAAAGGATAGAAATAAAGATTTAAACAACACAATAGTACAATACATATATAACAAATAGAGATTAGGCTTTTTTAAAAGTATACATGGAACATGTATAAAAATTCATCATATAGGAAGTCACAAAGTAAGTCTCAACAAATTCTAAAGACTCAATATCAAAAAGACCATATTCTCTGACTACAATGCAATAAAATTAGAAATAAATGATATGTTCTACATTCTGCTTTGGTGAGTAGTGTCTAGGGTCTTAAAAACTTGTGAGTGGCCATGTAAGATACTCCACTGGTCTCACCCTGTCGGGAGCAAGGGAAAATGAAGAAAATCAAAGACACAAGGGAAAGATTAGTCCAAAGGACTAACAGACCACAACTACCACAGCCTCTACCAGACTGAGTCCAGTAAAACTAGATGGTGCCTGGTTACCACCACCGACTGCTCTGACAGGGATCACAATAGAGGGTCCCAGACAGAGCTGGAGAAAAATGTAGAACAAAAATTCAAACTCACAAAAATAAAAACCAGACTTACTGGTCTGACAGAGACTGGAGAAACCCTGAGAGTATGGCCCCTGGACACCCTATAAGCCAGTAATGAAGTCACTCCTGAGGTTCATTCTTCAGCCAAAGATTAGACAGACCCATAAAACAAAATGAGACTAAAGGGGCACATCAGCCCAGGGGCAAGGACTGGAAGGCAGGAGGGGACAGGAAAGCTGGTGATAGGGAATCCAGGGTCAAGAATGGAGAGTACTGACATGTAGTGGGGTTGTTAACCAATGTCACAAAACAATATGTGTACTAATTGTTTAATGAGAAGCTAGTTTCTTCTGTAAACCTTCATCTAAAGTATAATAATCAAAAACAACAACAAAGACAAAAACAACTACGTACTGAGCACCTAATCTGTGCCAGGCACTAATATTGGCCCAGAAGATAGGGCAGTGAACAAAACAAAAATCCCTTCCTTTACTTGCGTTCTAGTGGGGGGAGATAAGCAATAAACAAGATGAATAAGTAAATTATGTAGTATATGAGAAAGTGATAATGGCTTTGGAAAAAAATATAGCAGGAAGGGGGATAGGGATTGCCAGGGTTGAACAAAGACTAGAAGGAGGTAAGAGGAAGCCACAAGGATATCTGAGTGAATGTACTAAATGCCACTAAATGATATACTTTAAAATGATTAATTTTATGTTATGTAAATTTCTGGGTGTGGTGGGCAGAATTCTAAATTAACCCCAGTGACCTCTGCCCTTGTACCCTCCCTTGAGCGTGGGCAGAACCTCTAACACACTTCTAAGCAATAGAATATGGCAAAGATAATGGGATATCATTCCCATGATTATGTTGTTATATGCCAACAATGATGGGATTTTGCAGCTATAAGTAAGGTCCCTCAACAGTTGGCTTCAAGACAATCAAAAGGGAAAGTATCGTGGTTGGCCTGACCTAATCAGGTGAGCCCTTTAATACAGGGTTGAGAAGTCAGAGACTTTCTCTACTCCTGGCCTTCAAGAAGCAAGATGTCATGAGTGCTGCAACAAAATGAATTCTGCCAACAACCACATGAGCTTGGAAGAGAACTCCCAGCCTCAGATAAGACTCCTAGCTCTGACTGCAGCCCTGAGCAGAGAATCCAGCTAAGCCATGCCCACATTCCTGACCTATGGAAACTGTGAGATAATAACTGTCTATTGCATTAAGCCACTAAAAAAAAATAGAATAGAAAAAGAAATACATGATAAAAAAGCAATCTACGAAATTCTATTATTTGCAGACTTAAAAACTGCACTTCTAAACTTCCACTTCTGGCCAGCATGGAGTAACAGAAACCAGGTTTACCAGTCTGCCTGAAACAACCAAAGCCAAAACTAAAACAAAATGAAATACATGAAACAACAGTTTTTAAGACACTGTTTATCAGGCATATGTCCATACAAAGACTTGAACGTAAGTATTCGTAGCAGTTTATTTGTAATAGTCAAAACCTGGAGATAATTTCAAATATCCATCAACAAGTGAATGGATAAATAAATCATGGTATATTCACACAATGGAATACTACACAGCAATAAAAAAAGAATGAACTGTTAATATGTGTAAAAAAATGCAAAACTCTCAAAGTAATTATGCTGAGTGAAATACACCAGACAAAAAAGAGGACATACTGCATGGTTCCATTTATAGAAAATTCTATAAAATGCAAATTAATGTATAGTGACAGAAAGCAGATCAGTTGTTGCTTAGAAATGGGTAGGGGTGGAGAGGGATTACCAAGGGCAAAGAGAAAACTTTCGGAATAATGAGTATGTTTACTATTTTGATTGTGGTGATGCTTTCATGGGTATATACATGTATCAGAACTTATCAAACTGTACTCTTCAAATATGTGTGGTTTATTATATGTCAAATAAAACAAAACAAAAAGGAAACCCACTGCCATCGAGGCAATTTCAACTCATAGTAACCCTACAGGACAGAGTAGAACTGCTCCATATGGTTTCCAAGGAGCCGGTGGTGGATTCAAACTGCTGACCTTTTGGTTAGCAGCCATAGCTCCTAACCACTGCATCATCAGGGCCCATTTACCTCAATAAAACTGTAAAAGAAATCAAGAGCAAAACAATAATTTCAGTGTATACTTATATTTTAAATAATTAAAATTGGATAAAAGTGGATCTGATAGGGGATGGGCCTAAAGCCCTTCCTACTACTGGCACTGTCCTTGTCAGTGGTCCCTGAGGCATATCCTAGAAAAACCCTAGGCCTCCAAGGAACAGTTTGAAGACTTCTGTTTTAAACTATGAGTTAACTGCAAGCTCGTAAGCTACCTGCCAAACATTAGGTCTAAAAATTTTAATTACATTTCTTCCTTTCAAAATATTATTAGATTTCAAAATTGTTTCACAGCAATTCCTTAGAGTAATCTAATCAATCCAGAGTATTTACACTTTTGAATATCTAAATAGTTTTTCTACACCTCAAAGATACAGATTCTTCCACAAATTGCAGACTAGTGATTATAAATGTAATTGCAGGCTAATAAAGCAAAGAATTTCAAATCTAGAAGGAACCTAAGGTATTATCTGATCTAATTCCTAAGCCAAAGTCACAACACCAAGGATGCAGACGCTTGTTCACTCTCTCCATCCTACCATGCTGTTTCCTGGAAATGCTTTACAATATTCTACATTACAAGCAACAAGAATAACTGAGAAGTCTTCCTAGGCCTGCTACTTATCAAAGGTAGGAGGAGGCAGCCCAAAGTGGTTTGTACTCACAGATGTGAGGTAGAGCACTGGTCCCTTAAGAAAATCAGACTGACTGTTGATAACAGAGAATAAGTATAAGGCAGTAAGAAAAGTACTCTAATGTAAAATGCAGCAAGGGTGAACCAGTTGTCCAAAGAAGGCTCAGCCTAGGAAAGGAATCTGACTGATTATTTGTGAGTAATACAAGTAAGTCATTGAGGACACTTATGTTTGAAAAGTCTTGACAAAAATTTTATTTAAGATCTCATGTCCTTATAAAAAATACATTACAATCAAGACTGCAAAAAGGTACTTTTTAAATGAGGGACTTTGACCTACTCTCTATTTTACCTCATGATTCATTTCCTACCCTAACATAATGATAAAACCTTTTTTTTCCTTTTCTTTCTCCTGCTTTGAAAGGACAACTGCCATGAGAGCTATCTTAATAAAATGTGCCATTTAGTCCTTGCCAGGAAAGCAGTAGCTTCTTACTGACAGGACTTAAGAGAGCCATTGGCATTCCTGTTTCCCTGAACCAAAGGTCACTGAATCCCAAACTCCAATGCAGTCTTTCTATTACTTGCAATATCTTTCCCTAAGTTTCTATTTTACTCACACACTCTACTTTTAAAAAACCTTAAATTTTAGCTACTCCTAAGAATTGCTTAAGAAGCAATTAGGGGGATCTAAAGTCCAATTAATTTAGCAACTGTTTTCTATATAAGAATCTCAAAAGTTAAAAAAAAAGAATTGTATGGAGAGGGACACAGTGCTAAGAAAGGGTGAATTCTGAGAGTAAATACATTTTATAACTCTTGTCTCCAAATAAGATTAACCATACAAAATATTTAGACTGTCTAAAAATGCAATTTACACAGTAAAAATGATTTGATTTGTTTTCAGTATGAAAGTACTTTTAATTTCTTTACCGCAGGTACAATGGCATCCACGTCATCAATTTCTGTAACAGAAAAACAATAATAAAGGACAGTACTTAGAAAAATAGCTAGAAATACCACTCTAGTGATATGCTCAGATGAAATGAGAACTTCCATGCATTATTTCAAACACAAAGGCAACAATATTGGTGCTTGTGTGCACATGGAAATTTTCTCGAGCAGTGGTGATAAAATTTTACGGATTTGGAAACATACCTACAAGCATCCTCTGACTTTGATATTAACCTCATTAGCAGCATGCTTTTATTAATGGACCCAACTGGTCACATTTATGATTTTATGTTAGTACCTCTCTAAATCTGTATAGTTACATGGGTGAGCCTACATGGTGAAATTCCGGGTAGAAACTGCCTCCTTCCCAGTCCTCATCTGAGGATTTAGGAATATCCTATCCTATCCTATCCTCTTTAACTCTCTTGGAAGAATTTCTCCTTAATAGGGTCACTCTTAGGTCTACCTTTTAGGATGAAACTTAACTACGTAACAATAGGTGTGAGGCTTCTCAGAGTACAAATCTCAGGTGCAATGTATAGAGTATGTAATTGCAATGTATGTAATTATAGGGTTTAGCCTGGTCTAGCTTAGCAGATAAACCAGTTCCGGTTCTTCCTTGTCAGGTTCTTTCTGAGTGTGATATCTCTTCCTAAGATTATCTTCTTCCAACAAGCCTAAAGATTCTAGCTACTGAGGAAGCAGGACTCTTTCTCTCGTTGTCTAGATCCCTAGCCTACTCTAAGGTGAGGCCCAGTGGCAGATTCTCTAGATACTCATTACTTTTTTCTAGCTTATTCATTAGGCCACTGTTCATAAACTCATTTCCTTTACATAAAACATGCCTCCTTGGATTTCATCTCTCTCCCTCCATTGTCTAGCTGGATTTTGGTGGTTTTTCTTTTGGCCTAAACACAATTCATTTAGTTCTTTAAGCTCCTAACTTCAGTCAGAATACTTGTCTGGATCTACTTATAAAGCATCAAGATATAGGAAACAAAATAAGCAAACCTACAACAGAGAACTTAGTTCACACCTTATGTTGTGGTAAGGTATAAGACCAAGTTATTCCCTGACCCCTCATTCTGAAATCACACCTATTTTCTCACTAAACAAGAAATCTGTCCCATTAATGAACCTTACAGAAAATGACCCTGGCTGACCTGGGAATTTACATGAGAAAAAGAAAAGATTAAAAAAAAAATCACAATTATCACATATTTAGCATTCAGTAGAATGCTCTGTAGTTCTAGATACTTAATATGACATCTGATAATTTAAAAAAAAAACGCATATTTGCCAAAATCGATTTAACTTTTCCAATGTTAAATATAACATTTAACTTCAGAATTTAAACTGTGAACAAAACATGGGAGACTTGGCTTTTTGAAGCAAACAACCTATCTGAGCCATGCTAAGTGTCATAATGTCTGAGAGGAAGTTTCTATAGAAGGATTCTGAAAAGATGTCACCAGCATTCCTTTGCTGTAAATGTTTAGTAATGTACCAAATATGCATTAATGATGAGAACTTCACTGTTTAAACCAACGGCCATCCTAAAGCAAGTAAAATCATATTATTCTATGAAATGTGGCTCTTCAAGATGCTAGGGCAACACACTTACACAATTTCATGTCTCAGCTTAAGCTCATCTTTCAAATTACATTTTCACTTGGTATGACCTTTTTAAACATATGCGCATGCCTAAAACATGCTCACCTATTTCTCTTTTGCTTCCATAGTCTACATAAAACTGGCCACAAAACTTCCTTTATGTTCACTAGGCCATACACTCCAATCAGATAGTTCTGTCGTTTATTTCATCTTCTTACCAAATTTTAATTTACTCATCCCTTTATCTTCCTACCAAGCCTCATTTCCTCTTTTAATTTAATAACTTAATTTCCTATGTCAAGGAGCCATTCTTAAAAGAAAAACAACAAAACTTTCAAATGAGCTATAATAGAAATTCATTGATGAATAAATCATTTTAAACTTTAAATAAAAAACGTTCTTAATATTAAGATAAATTAATTTTATAGCCATATATAATCACATTTAAAATAAGAGACTTATGGTCTCTATTTTGCCTATGACTCCTAAGCAAATTGTATGTTTTTCCCTTTAAGAGATACTACTACTCCTACTCAAGCCCTCAGTCTGACTCTTTCTTTCTACAGGTGTTTACTACCTACCTTAAATTACTTCATATTAGCTGAGAAGGAAATTTTATTTGTATATTTTAAAAACACAATAGGTAAGTGATATCTTAAAATTAACCATAAGAAAAACAAAAATCTTCCAAGATCATAAATTCTCCCAAAATTTCTCAGTAGGCCATGACAGAGTCAGGGTTAAACTGGGCCTAGCCAAAGTATGGCCATTTCTCATAAGGTCCTAAAACAAAGGCAGCCTCTATCTCCTTATAGTGCCCGTGCTTCTCTGCTCTGTGGCTAATCCCAACCAACTCAAACAGCAAGTTCCAAAAAACCTGCTGCCGTCGAGTCGATTCCAACTCATAGTGACCCTGTAAGACAGAGTAGAACTGCCCCATAGGGTTTCCAAGGAGCAGATGGTGGATTCGAACTCCCAACATTTTGGTTAGCAGCCAGACTCAACTGCTGCACCACCAGGGCTCCAAACAGCAAGTTAGGAAGTGTGATTCCAGAACTGTTAGTGGTTTCCAATGAATTAAATGCTCTAAGCAAAAAGATATATCCAGTAGCTAAGAAACACTCTTCTCTCAAGTCCACTGAAATCTTAAGACTCTAAACTTAACCATCACCAAAAAGATCTTACCTAAGATTTCAAGTAGATCATTAGTAAATGCCTGAAATGCTGGGAAAAATTCCTCATGTTCTTCCAATTTGTTGATAATGCTGTTAAAAAAAAAAAAAAAAAAGTGCAGTTACACTGAATTTCTAACTTAGGGTTGTTGTATCTGATTGCAAACAAGACATTTTCAAAATGGAAAGAAACTGTCCCGCTAATTTAGATTTAAACTTAATGATCATTTATTACAATCATTCCTTTTTCAGTTTTTTATTGATCTAATATCACTTTTCTAAAAAGGCATCTCATATTATCAGTGTAAACATCTGTTCCAAAGTTAAATTTATATAACATTTTTAACACGGGAAACGTTCCACTTAGCTCTAAGCTTCTAAACCAAAAACCAAACCAAACCCGCTGCCATCGAGTCGATTCCAACTCATAGTAACCCTATAGGATGGAGCAGAACTGCCCCATAGGGTTTCCAAGTAACAGCCGACCTTGCAGCCGAGCTCTTAACTACTGTGCCAACAGGGCTTCAGGGCTTCTAAGACCATGCTTTTATAGCATTTTCTAAATATTATTGGCTTTTATACCCAATATCTTATTAAACATTAAGAAAAAATATCAGTAGTCAGTAAACTCTGGAAGGGTAAAAAGACCAAAAGTGAGATTTATGTTCCAAGTATCAGAAAACTCAAATATCAGATCATGTAAGGGGTTTTCTTGGAAAACTTGCAGACCATATGAAATACGTGACATATGTCTATGTTCCCCTTCCATAAGCTGCAGTATAAAATTTTAGGTGGAAAAGCTTCTTTAAGTATAGCTACAATCTTTCAATTTTTTAAAAAAAATCAAGTTTTATGTAACAGATATCTGGTGTTTTAAAAAATCCTTAACATTTATCTTCTAAATCAAAGAATATACTGATAGTGACTACTCAGTAATCTACGGTTGTTGGTGTTGTTAGGTGCCGTCGAGCTGGTTCTGACTCACAGCAACCCCATGTACAACAGAATGAAACACTACTTGGTCCTGCGTCATCCTGACAGTCATTGCTATGTCTGAGCCCACTGCTGTAGCCACTGTGTCAGTCCATCTCGTTGAGGGTCTTCCTCTTTTTCACTGACCCTCGACTTCATGTCCTTCTCCAGGGACTGGTCCCTCCTGATAACATGTCCAAAATCTTGCCATTTTCGCTTCTAAGGAGCATTCTGGCTGTACTTCTTCCAAGACAGATTTGTTCATTCTTCTGGCAGTCCGTGGTATACTCAATATTCTCCACCAACACCACAATTCAAAGGCATCAATTCTTCTTCAGTCTTCCTTATTATCCAGCTACATGAAGTTGCTAACAAGGTTTGAATTTCTCTATACACCCACTCCTCACTTATCAACACGGTTAAGTTCCAAAGACCAGGTCATTATACAAAAATATGCATTATGCAAAAATGGAGGGTTTTTTCCTTGTTTTCAGACTCTCCATTTGTCTGATTTCTTTTATTTAGAAAATATGATCATAGAAATAATAACAGCTAAAATTTACTGATGTGTTCATCACTGTGATGAGTCGAGTTATGGATTATTCCTCTCTGGCAAAGAAGGCTCAGAGGAGATAGAGCTGGATAAAGCCAGGCTGTGTGACTGGAAGGCCCTCGGCTTAATCACTTCACCTTCCCCCTGTGCTGGGTCAGAGCTGCTCTCGTGGAGCTGCCTGCAGGGCTCCACTCCCACCCCTCCGGCAAGTCCCTCATTAATGATCCCGGAGCCTGTTCTGCAGACTAGGTGCTTCCTGTGAGGGCACTGGGAGCCTGGCTGCACACCTGGATTGGCTCACTCTGGGATGTCATTAAACTCGCATGAATTTCTTCCAAATACCCTCTTTGACGCTTCTTTCTTTCCTCCCTTCCCATCCACAGCAGTTCTGAGCTGCAGGGCCTCAGGCCGCACTGGAGCTAGGAACCGAGAACAGGTGCCTACTGGCTCAGTGCTGCCTGGACGTCTGCCTGGGGGCCATGGCCACGGAGGACGCTGGCCAGCACGCAGGCTACTCCTGCTGACAGGAGGGAGTGGAGGGCGCAGGGCAGCACAGCCCAGCTTCCTGGAGGCTGCCTCGAGACCCTCCTTGGGGGAAGGGACACTCCATAGCCCTTGCTGCCATGCCCGCTGCCTCATTAATGTACAAAATAGTCAGATGGTACATTTTTTACTATTATCGTAGATGTGAAATGTCTAGTAATGAAATAGTCCATAAGTGAGGAGTAGGTGTATGTAATTTTCTTTGGAAATAGGCTTATCGCAACAATGTTGAAGAGTTCCTTACTCTTACCCACTATGTGTAAAGCTATAGGTCTTACAATCTATTTCTATCTTGAAAATACTTGGCATTCTCTCAGTTTCTAATTATGTGAGATTATTTCAGGTTGCCAATTTATTTAAAAGGTGTTACTCCAAATAAGGTTTTCAATTGCCAATTTTTTTAGAAGTAGACTGCCACGTCCTTCTACCTAGTCTGTCTTAGCCTGGAAGCTCTGCTGAAACCATGGGTAACCCTGCCGGTATTTGAAATACTGGTGGCATAGCTTCCAGCATCACAGTAAAACACAAGCCACCACAGTACGACAAACTGACAGACGAGTGGTAAACACAATAAACAGAGAAAATACTGAAGTTGTCAAGGATTTCATTTTACTTGGATCCACAATTAATACCCACGGAAGCAGCAGTCAAGAAATCAAATGACATATTGCATTAGGCAAATCTGCTGCAAAAGATCTCTTTAAAGTGTTAAAAAAGAAAGATGTCACTTTGAGGTCTAAGGTGAGCCTGACCCAAGCCATGGTATTTTCAATTGCCTCATATGCATGTGAAAGCTGGACAATGAATAAGAAAGTCTGAAGAATACTTGATGCCGTTGAATTATGGTATTGGCGAAGAATATTGAATATACCATAGACTGCCAAAAGAATGAACAAATCCGTCTTGGAAGAAGTACAGCCAGAATGCTCCTTAGAAGTGAGGATGGTTAGACTTCATCTCACTTACTTTGGACATGCTATCAGGAGGGACCAGTCCCTGGAGAAGGACATGATGCTTTGTAAAGCAGAGGGTCAGCAAAAAGCAGGAAGACCCTCAACGAGATGGACTGAGACAGTGGCTATAACAGTGGCCTCAAACACAGCAACGACTGAGGATGGTGCAGGACCAAGCAGCATGTCATTGTTGTACATGGGGTCAATATGAGTTGGAACCAACTCAACAGCATCTAAAAACAACATTCCAAATAGGGAGGTAAATAACTATTTGGATGTTTTGGCAAGTCTTCAGTTTCACCCCTTCAATCATTCTGGCTAAGATTTTGTGAACTTTTAAAATAAATACCTTTGGAGTTCTTCAGGTCCCAATAACTGCTTAACCTGTTCATTCACACCGTCAATAATCAACCTACACAATTTTCCAACTGTGCTTACCAGCACATACAATGAAGTAGAACTATCTGCAAAAGATAAATAAAAGAATAGGATATTTTATAAAAGAATTTTCAAAATTATATTAAAATTATATCAAACATTTCATGCTTTAGTTATCATCAATTTTTGTTATTTTTACATTTCTAACAACTTTTTGTTGATTTATTAGGATTAATTCTTAAACGGGGACAAAAATTACAAGGGGTCATCACCTAATTCTAAGAGTTCTTGGAGGTTTCTCACAGCATTGGTCATTTCTCCAAGCCTGGTATAAACTTCATTCATTCGAGGATAGACTCCATTCAAAGAAGGCACATCGAACAATTTTTGGAAGTGAGAAACAACAGCTTGTAAAGTTTGAAAGTTTGGCACATTATTGTCCTGTCCAAAAGAGAGGAGAAAAAAATAGCAGATCTTTTAAAAGAATCTAAAATCTTTGATAAAAAATGTTAAAAAGAGAAATAGAGCCCCAGCAGAACAAATATCAGCATCTGTATCAAATTATTAGCCTTTTAAATAAGATTACATTAAAGCATTTATATAAAGAGTAATATATAATATTGAGTAATATATAATATTAAGTATTACCTTGTTTTTATTTTCAACTTCTTCTAACATGGTATCTACTATAAACAAAAGATCTTCAACTTTGATACTTTCATTTTCATCTTGCTTTTTTAAATTATGCCAAGGTACCAGTTCTGCAGATAGTATTTTCAAGGACTTATACAAATCCTTTACAACAAAAGAAATGACATGATGTTATTGATTTTAATGCTAATAAGCTATAATTCTCCAGGAAGGTTTTTGAAAAATAATATATCTAACAGTCATTGGTATTTTTAAATGAAACACCATTACCAGCTTAGAAAAGGTTTGTTAAAATCAGGTTTCCCCAGGTAAGTACAGGACTTATAAAAAAGTATTATATATTGATTATCCTGAATCTGGATTTTTTAAGTAATTATTTTGAAATATTGATGGACAAAGAATAAGCTAGATGAGCTTCACCTTTATATTCTGATCTTGAATTTTTTTTAATGAAGCTTTATTGAGATATCCACATACCATAAAATTCACCCTTCTGAAGTGTATACTTCAGCGGTTTTTTAGTATATTTAAAGAGATACGTAACCATCACCACTATCCTATCTAATTCAAGAACATTTTCATCACCTCAAAAAGAAACTCCATACCCATTAGCAGTCACTCCCTCATCTTCCCCACTCCCTCCAGCCCCTGGCAACCACTAATCTACTTTCTGTCTCTATGGATTCGTCTATTCTGGGCATTTCACATAAATGGAATTATATAATAAGTGGCCTTTTGTGATTGGCTTCTTTCACTCAGCATAATGTTTTCAAGATTCATCCAAGTTGTAATATGTATCTCCAGCAGGTTTTTAATGTAAAAGATGCCTAAATTAATTTGACTAAATCTTCATAACAGCCCACTTAGTTTTCTTGACCTAGAAGTGTTGCCCTGATCTATTTTAAACTGTGTACAAGGGACAGGGCTACTGGAGTTTAGAACTCTAAGACTGGCCAATCACAAAAAGACATTTACTGAGCACGTACTATCTGTGTGGCATGATGTTTGTCCTCTACAACAGTGCTGTCCAATAGAAACGTAATGCAAGCCAGAGTAATTGTAAACTGTCTAACACACTACTCTGTCAGTTTGTCGTACTGTGGTGGCTTGCGTGTTGCTGTGATGCTGGAAGCTATGCCACCGGTATTTTAAATACCAGCAGGGTTACCCATGGTGGACAGGTTTCAAACAGAGCTTTCAGACTAAGACAGACTAGGTAGAAGGACCTGGCAATCTACTTATAAAAAAATTGGCCAGTGAAAACCTTATGAATAGCAGCAGAAGTAGAGGGTCAGTGAAAAAGAGGAAGACCCTCAATAAGATGGACTGACACAGTGGTTGCAACAATGGGCTCAAACATAGCAATGATTGTGAGAATGGTGCAGGACTGGGCAGTGTTTCCTTCTGTTGTACATAGGGTTGCCATGAGTCGGAACAAATTTGACAGCACCTAACAACTACAACAACAAACAGTCACATTAAAAAAGGTAAAAAGAAACAGGTGATATTAGCTTTATTAATATATTTTATTTACCCCAATATATCCAAATATTATTTCAATATGTAATCAGTATTTTACATTCTTTTTTTTTTTTCCATACTAAGTCTTCAAAATCTAATGTATATTTTACACCTACAGCACATCTCAACTGTGATTAGCCACATTTCAAATGATCAGTCATCACATGTGGCTAGTGGCTGCCATATTGGACAGCACAGCTCTAGAATACAGAAAGAGGTACAGGAAATACATCCTTTTTCTAACTTCTTATATTAGTCCTCCATTTATTCAACACTCCCCAATTAAGACCCAGACCTCACATACTGGTATCATTAACCTTTTATTTATTTTAGCTATTCAAGGCAATAAACTGATTGCCAAATGAATGCTTTACATAATAAGTGCTATTAGAATTTTAAAAAAAGTCAAGAAGTAGCAGCAAAATGATATCTTTATTAACCAAAGCTCTATCAACAAGGTACATTTATAAAGAAGTGGTCTATGGTAAAAAGCACATCCAATCTTATTAATTTTTGTTTGAGAATAGAAGAGTGTTAACAAGGCTAAGAAAAAAAGATGCTCCTGCCTCCTTAGCGGTGAGAGATGGCTGTAGCACAGTTCAGCAAGTAAATCCTGAAAAGTCTAAAAGAGGGCCTCCTAGGTTCCCCGCATTGTCCAGTTGTGAGGATGCAGAAGTACTGCCAGGTCCTGCTTGACCTTGTGTGGCTAGCCTCTGGAGTACTGGGAATAAGAAAACAGTACATGGGTTGGGAAAGCTATGGTGTTTGTGTTTGTAGCTCACCTTTCCTGGAAAGGTAGGAGGAGAAGACAGAGGGAAGGAGACAGCCAGCTAGCTCCATACCTTTCCCATCCTTTTCTTTTAAGCCAAATCTAATGGGAGGGAGTGGGAGGGAAGGGAAGGGGAATGGCTAACCTAAGAAGATGATTGTCCCAAACTTAGAGGCTGCTATATTATAAATAATCTTTCATATGAAGCCTCAAAGAACCTCATGTAGTTTCTCAGTTTGGGTCCTGATTTTGCAGTATAAAGTAAATATCTGAAGAACTGGCTAAAATTCATGAGTCAGTTCAGTGGCAGAGCTACCAATTTGTCCCTGGAAGCACTCAGAATATTCTAACAATAAAGCTAACTCCTTGCCTCCTTCAATTCAGAAAACCTACGCAGTAGCAAGTAACTCACCACCACTCTAAAGCTTTCCTTGAGGGCTAGGACCAGACTCTAGGATACAAGTTATCTGCATCATTCACTTGGTACTTAATCATGTATAATTACTTTCTATGACATTCGTTTTTTTCTACCGATAAAATTTAACGAACTGTTCAAGATATTTCATGTTTTTGAGTACGTTTTGTCTCTCCAACTATTCCGAATCTTGTGTTTGCCTTTTCTGATACCTCCCGCAATGCTTTCAACAGAGTAAACAATAACTATCCATTTATTTGATTCTTCCCTTCCTGTCTTTTCTCTTCTGGTTTTTTCTCCTTCTCCTGGGAGAGCTGCCTATATCCCCTGAGAAGGACAAAAGTGGAATTAGCATTGTTTCCTCCTGTTGGGAGAACCCCTTGACAAGCAATGATTGGTAAAATGCCATGATTTATACAAAGTGAGGAAATTTTATCTTCCTGTGGATGATAGGATAGTGAGTAGGGTTGGTTGCTATCTATCTGCTCTCGAGAATAGACAGACGTGGAGTTCTGAGAGAAGGAAAATAAAATATGAAAGAGAAAACATTCCCAATTAAAATGAAAGGAAAAGTAAGGTATTAACCTGAAGAGGAATAAGGGCCAGGAAAATCTATAGCATGAGGATATCAACAGGAAGGACATGAAGGAAGGACAGGGAAGGGCCTGGAAGTGCAAAGCAGACCCACTACAGATTTTCATGAAGGCAATGGGCCTGGTAGGGCTCTTGTATAGTAGAACTTTAGAGGAGGTAAAGCTTACAACAATGACACCACCAAATAGGTAGTGTTTGAAATACATATGTAAGTAGCAAGATTCAAATTTTAGATAAACTTTTTCAGCTTTACAATGAAAACAAAACAAACAAGCCTAGTCCAATTAAAAAAGCCCATAGACTCCAATAGAGTCTCAAAGCATATAAAGAATATTCAAAACCTTACCTTCAGGGATGTCAGTTGATCTGCCCACATTGCTATTATAGGAACAAGATGCTCAAATGCACAATCTTGAACAAAATCTTTATTAAAATGTTGGGGTCCTCCTTTGCTCTGTTTATAAATTACTACTGGAGCTCTTGGATTATGAATAATTGAATTGATGCTACACAGCACCTTCAAAAAAGATAGTGTTTTTAATCAAAATGCTTGCCCTACTTCTATAAGGTGATATATGTTTTAAAAAAGTACTTTGTCATTGAAACATTATTTTCAGAGTTAACTTTAGGTATTTAGTATCTTTAATAAGACTGACACATGTAATCTTTTGGTAATATTTTCATCCATACTGTTAAACATGTAAGTTCTAATAAGGAGGATCACAGACTTCACAGAAAAACTAAAATGAATTCAAAAAGAAATTAGACTTGAAATTAGTTATGAATGACCTATTATAATCCACATCTGTTGCCATTGAGTCGATTCTGACTCAGAGAGACCCTACAGGACAGAGTAGAAATGTCCTCTGGGTTTCCAAGGCTATAAATCTTTACAGAAAAAGACTGCCACATCTTTCTCCTTTTGGTTAGCGGCCAAGTACTTAACCACTGCACCACCAGGGCTCTGCACAGGGAAGGGTAATTAATTACCCAGGCATCCTGAGCTACAGCCTCCACATTTCCCTATTTTTTATCTCCTTGTATTTAAGCTAAATAAGATATTAAAAAGGATTTTAGTTGTTTCATAGCTTCAGCTGAAGTTCAAAGTGAGGACAATGAATAATAAAGTCCCACATATTCTAAAGAGGAGTCCTCGACACATTATGCAGGGCTTTCTAAAAGGTGACCAAATTAATCCAGTAACCAGCTTATATATAAAAAGGTCAGAAATTCATAAGAGAGGATTCACCAAGAAAAGTAGAAAATGCTGTGCTGTTTTCCTTTCCTCCCCATAGAAAGCTACAACTAACAGGTTTCCTGAGAATCTGACTTCTGCTCATTTAGAAGTAGTTTCTCGTTTTTTAATTTAGGAAAGTGTATTTCAATATTTCACTTTGATTATACTTAAACTCATTTTTGATTACCATTTTAATGGAAAAAATAATTAATTGCTCTCTACTAAATTAACCATGAGAACAGGAACATAGGTCTCCACCAAATAAGGTGGCCATCAGGAGAACCCCTGAAAGAGACCAGAGAGAGGCCTTCTGAGCTTCAGAAGTTCATAGGCCAATCTCATTCCATGAGCCAAGGAGGCTTACATTTTATACTTTGTAGTATATTGTTTGCAAAAATGGTTGTAATTATTTCTCCTCCTTATATCCTTGCCCTTTTGCAATGTGACATTGCAGGTCCTCCCATCAAGACGTGGTGTCTATTTCCTACCCCTTGAATCCTGGCTGGTCCTGTGCCTGCTTTGGCCCACAGAATGCACTGGAAGAAACGATGTGTCAGTTCAGAGTGTAGGCCTCAAGAGGCCTTGCTCACTTCTGCTTTCTCTCTCTTTGAACTCTGCTGCTGCCATGTGGACAAGTTTAGGTTAAACTGGTGGATGACAAAAAACACGTAGCCCAGTCATCCCCCCGTACCCTGAGCTGATTTCCACCCAACTCCCAGAAGCAGAATCACTTAGTTGACTTGTATCTGACAGGAGATGCATGAGGGTGCCAGCCAAAATCAACAAAACTGTCCAGCTGTTCATGTGCAATAATAATAAGGGGCTGTTATTTTAAGCCACTAAGTTTTAGGATGGTTTGTTAAACTGAAAAAATCTAACTGATACATATATAAAAATAGAGATGGAATAGAGCAAGAAGAGAAGGCAGCAACGAAAGCAGCCTGCCCTTTTACATTCTGGTAGGGTAAGGATACCCATGGCCAAGTGGATACTTTAGAAAAGAACTGCCTATAGCTGGGGGACTTTAGGGAAGTATCACTGGAGGACAAAGTGGGGGTGGGGGAATTGGCTAGAAAATGCATTGCTCATATAATGAGTGGTACATTGCCAACGTCCCTAGTTGGTGGGGGAGAGAATAACTAAACACACATATCCATACACAAATATTCTATGAAAGAAACAGAGGCAGTACTTAGTCAACAGCCACACTAGATTATACCAGCACCAGTTAAGAAAGATTCTACCCTGTCTCTATTTTCGCCCACCAACCCACTCCTCACTGTCAATCCTGGAGAAGCCAGAAGTAGCTGAGGTCTAGGAAAGAAAATAGAACAAAGAGGATAAAGAAACAGATTATACCCCGTTGCCATACTTCTTGTTTGCAGAAGTACAGGTCAGGTATGAGATAGAGTAGGCATAGGGTAGAAGGGTTGAACTGGATGAGACATTGATGTTTTTATTCAAATTTGAATGGACTTTCTTCTTCCAACTTTTCATTATGAAAAATTTCAAACATACAAAAAAATTAAAAGAATATATACAATAAATATCCATATAATCACTTTCCAGATTCAAGAATTGTTCAAATTTTACCATATTTTCTTTGTCTATCCATATCTTTAGTTGAACCATCTGAAGAAAATGCAAACATCATGATACTTCACCACCAAATACTTAAGCATGCATTTCTTAAAAGTAGGGATAGTCTCCTACAAAATCACAATACCATTATTATATCTAAGGAAATTAATAATCACCCCCCCCACCCCAGACACCCTTTTAACTCAGTGCTGAAGTCACTCCTGAGGTTCACCCTTCAGTCAAAGATTAGACAGGTCTATAGGGCCCATAACAACACACATGAGGAACATCCTTCATAGTTCAATTGTGTATATGAGTCCAATGGGCACACCAGCCCAAAAGCAAAGACAAGACAGCAGGAAGGGACAGGAAAATGGTACAAATGGAAACAGGGAACTTGGGGTGGAGAAGGGGAGAGTGTTGACACATCGCAGGGTTGGCAATTTGTGTATTAACTGTTTAATGAGAAACTAATTTGCTGTGTAAACTCTCACCTAAATCACAATAAAAAAAAAACAATTCCCTAGTATCATCAATGCCTGGACTGAATTTTAAATATTTTAGTATGAGACTATTGTTATATGTGAACATAACCCTCCAAAGACCTATGAGTTCTGCCTTGTATATCATCCAAGTAGAAAAAAGGGAAACACAAAAAAAAGATTTAAAGGGAAAAAAATAAAGTTATTAACTATTTCTCACCATCAAATCCAGCCTATTTAATAGTCATACAAATATAAAGACAAGATACCAATATGATCTTGAATCTCTATTCCTAGTCAAACCTTAAGTTACAATGAAGAGGTTTCCTGGTAATTTGACTTACGATGTTTATTTAGAAGCTTTTTTTTTTCAGTTCAAGAGCATGCATCTCAGTATTCCACTTCCATTATATTTAAGCTCATCATTTTAATGGAAAAAAAATCAATTAATTCTCCTTCCATTCAGTTATTTTTGACAGTAGAACATATTCCTCCTATGACTTAGCCACCCTCTCACAACTGCAGCAAAAGTTATATTAACAACGAAGGAACTATAAAATGACTTAATTCCCAGTGACAAGGGAAATGAGGAAAGAAAGCACACAATAAAGGTCTTCTCTTCAGAGAGAGGTTGCAGATACTGATTAACTCTTGATATTGATTTTATATATATATATACATACATATATAGATAGATATAATACAGATATACTTATATACCTATATATATATAAAGGATAATTTCAAGCCAAATAGAAAGAATTAAGATGATGAACTGCCTAACTACTAGGGGATAAAAAAAAAAAAAGGAACAAAGATACCTCAACTAATCTAGTAAAAGTCAGGAAAGGAAAACAAAACCAAAAGAAAAGGATCAGGAAACCATGTAAATAGAAAACAGAAAGTAAGATGTCAGAAATAAAGCCAGATATATGAGTTGATCTCAATGTCCATGAATAGTTTAATTCTCCTATTAAAGGACAAAATCTCTCAGACTGAGTCTGGAAACAAAATGAAATAAAAGAAACCCAGTCATATACTAAGTACAAGAAAAACATAGAAACAAAAGTTTTCAGGAAGGTGCCTGGACATAAAATCAACAGCAGATATATGAAGCACTAGCAATATTTGAAAATGTAATGGAAAAAAGGATCTCATTCACAATAGCAACAAAAATTATAAAATACCTAGGAATAAATTTAACAAGAAACATGCAAGAACTAAATTTAAAATATATAAAACTGACTTCTAGTAAAATGGTGCTCTGGGCAGAAGCACCACGCTGTCCTTCCACAGCAAAGATCCAAAAAACCAAGCCGAACACAGAAAACAACAGTCCTGAAACCCTAAAACATCAAATGGTGAGATAAAGAACTCAGCCAAGCAGCAAATGGAGTGAGAAAACTGACAGAAAACGGAGACCGAGGAGAGATTCACACAGAGGTCCCCTATCAGCTAACATAGCACGGATCCACCATATTGGACTCCTATCGGAGACCAGCAAACGGGGTACGAGAAAGCAGCTTCACGGAGCTTCCAGCGGGAGACAAAACCACCGGTAATTTGTGAAATATGCTTTCCCACCCCCTACCCTTCTTCACTCCCACTCGGCCTCCTCTGCTTCCCGCGGCCACAATCTCTTGTACGGGAAGCGCCGGCTGCTTGGATTCCACCCACCCGAACGGGCCAGCTCTCTGAGTGCCATTTGTTGGCTGCTGGTGTTGCTTTTTGTCCGCTTCTTTTGATTTCTTCCTTACCTCAAACCACCTCCCCCTCCTTTCGCGCAAACACCTGGCGCCATCTTTGCTTCTTTCTGAGGGGCTGCGGAGCTCCATTCAAGTGTGGAGCTGCCTCCCGGTCTGGGCTGCCGCGCTGGTGGGATCCCGGGGCTTTTGTTTGTTAGTTTGTTTTGAATTGTTTGTTTTCTTTTCCATTTCCTGAAATGGGAGCCCGTTCTGGCCAGGTGGTGCTGCGTGGCTTGGAACCTGTCCCCTCGGCTTTCACAGACGTACAGAGGGATCCCTGAGGGCATTTCTTTTTTCGTTGTTTTTTTTTTTTTCCCCTGTATTTTTGGGGGCTTTTCTTGTTCTTTTTTTTTTTTTCTTAAATTTGCTTTGTTTTCTTTTCCCTTTTTGTCTTTCTTCATTACTCAGTTTCTCGTCTCTCTATATCTTCCTTCTCTTTCTGTTCCCTGAATACCTGGCGTTGTATACCTCTATGCCTTCTAGCCAGGCTATACTGCAACACCTG
>NW_004444020.1:10896886-10910784 GCF_000243295.1 Trichechus manatus latirostris
AAAAAAAAAAAAAAAAAAAGGTCGAGAAGGGAGAGGGTTGACATGTTGTGGGGTTGTTAACCAATGTCATAAAACAATATGTGAAAAAAAAATAAAATATATAAAACTTTACTGAAGGCTATAAAAGACAACACAAATAAAACTAGACATATTTCTGAATGGAATGATTCAAAACTTTGTGTCATTTCTCCAAAAATTAACCAATAGAGTCGATCAAATTTCAGTTCATCTCACTGGGATTTATTTTTGAATTTGACAAACTATTCATCCAGAAGAGTAAATATGCTAAAAATATAGCCAAGAAAAATTTGAGAAATAACAATGACAGGATATTTGCCCCAAAAGGTATCAAAATATACTATGTTGTTATTATTAGTTGCCACTGAGTTAGCTCTGACTCGTGTACAACAGAACTAAATATTGCGCCATCCTCATGATCACCAGCATGCTTGAGTTCATTATTGTCTTCCAACCTAGGGGCTCATCTTCTAGCACTACATCAGATAATATTCGGTTGTGATTCATAGGGTTTTCATTGGCTAATTTTTGGAAACAGATCACCAAACCTTTCTTCCTACTTGGTCTTTAGTCTGGAAGCTCTGCTGAAACCTGTCTACCGTGGTTGATCCTGCTGGCATGTGAAACACTGGTGGCATAGCTTCCAGCATCACAGCAATATGCAAGCCAGGACAGTATAAAAAATTGTCAGTTATATTTCCACAGGTGGTAGAAATATTCTATAAAACTAAAGAAATTAAAAGACTATAGAAATGGAACAGTCTAGAGAGTCTTGAAACAAACCTAAGTATGATATATATAAAGATGCCATTTCAGTAAAGTAGAGAAAGAACAGTCTAATGGAGACTGCAAACTCAAATGCCTAGAGCAGCCAAGGAAACAGTATAAATGAATGAAGTGAGGCTAGGTGGGTACTTCGGCTAGCTGAAGAGCACATGCCTCATATTTGACAGGGGAAAGGCATAATCTTGTTCTGATAAACCATGCAGGAAGTTGTTGCCAGATCCTTTAGCTTTTTAAGAGAAACAAGAAATAAGAACTTTTAAAAATGTTTTAAATATTGATAATAAATTCAAATTTTTAAAACCCCTGTGTGGGTCCAACAAAACAGGAGTACAGGCCTCATTCAGCCAGCAAATAACCAGGTTTACCCTCTCATCTATTCAATAAATGGTTTATAAAACGAGTAAAGATTATATCCCTACATTATACCATTTAGAAAATTAAATTTCAGATGAACTATCTAAACAAAAATAAAACCATAAAAGAACCTAAAAAATATATATTTACTTTTATAATAACAATAGAAAGAGAATTGGCTTAAAGATGGAAAGTAGGAAAAAGGATTATTAAATCTTTTAAAAATCTTATCAGCTTTCTACTACCTTGCTTTGATCTAGGCCTAGTCTCTTTTAAGGGGTAAGACCAAAAAACAAAAAAAACCCATTGCCATCGAGTCGATTCTGATTCATAGCGACCCTACAGGCCAAAGAAGAATTGCCCAACGGGGTTTCCAAGGAGTGACTGGTGGATTTGAACCGCAGACTTTTTGGTTAGCAGGCAAACTCTTAAACACTGGGCCTAAACTGAGCTACCTACAATGTTTTTAGCAAGTAAGTATGTCGTGGCAAGACAAGATAGGATAAGTATATGTAAATATATGCTACAAGTATTCCTTACAACTGGTAATTTATTACATTGCAATTGAAACCAAAATTCACTATAAATATCAGTTTCTTTGCCAGCTGTTCAATACCTGAAAGTATCTGTGATCAATTAGGGCCTGTTGCTGGTTATCTTTGCTGGATTCCTCACCTTTCTTCTCTGGGTCTTCAGCCTTTTTTTGGCTGATAAGCTCCTGTAATCTAAATGGAGAAAAAAAAATCAGATAACACAAAATGTTCTCCTTGATGCTGGATTAAGATGACAAACTGAGTCAATTCTCCAGCTATCCCTCCCAACATCCTTATGAGTGCATATGCACACACACACACACAAGCACATATAAAATTTAAAAAAAAATTAAGCTATATTTTCACTGGAAAACAAGGCAGTCCTCTCAATAGACAGAAATTAGACAGAATCCCTGAAGACAGAAGGGATCAGACTGAAGATAATTCTAACCACCCCTCAATCACTGAAAAAAAAACAGCATAGGACAGAAATACTGCAAGGAATAGAAGCAACTTCCAAGGTACTCCCAACTTAGAGGCTATAGATAAGCAGAGGACGAAGAAATGGGCCGGGAAATTGGTTTGGGTATTGCAGCAACAACAACTCAGTGGTTTTGGCCCCTTCTTCGTCATACCCCACTTGTACCAAGGAACAGACAACACTGATGCCTGGGCCAGTGAAGACAGCATGGGGACCCAAGTCCCAGGGTGTCCCAGGTGGCTACTGGAACTCTGAGGGAAAGGAAAGCCCCTTTGCCCAGAAACATAACTATGCATGAGTATCCACCTAGTAGCAAGCCCTTTCCCTTCTCCAAATATCTTTGAGAACAGGCTGCAATACACACTCCTACCCATCCACTCACCATGTCTTTGAAAATATTCTCTTATTAAACGCTCTTCAGATTAACCTTCAATTTGAGTGTGCCATCAGTTTCCCGCTGGGACCCCCATCCATTAAACTGATTCCATGACTCATTAATGAGCTCCAATCTGCTGTTTGTAAAATACAACAGTAATATTCTATCACATCATCTGCCTACTGGGAAACAATCATGGCTTCCCACTGTGTTGTGAAACTCTCCATGCTTTGGTCCTAATCCAATATTCCCCGACTCATCTCTTACCACCAGTTGCCATCGAGTCGATTCCAACTCATGGCAACCCCATGTGTGTCAGAGTAAAACTGTGCTCTGTAGGGTTTTCAGTGGCTGGTTTTTCAGAAGTAGATTGCTAGGCCTTTCTTCCAAGGCACCTCTGAGTGGGCTTAAACTTCCAACCTTTCAGTTAGCAGCCAAATGCTTAACCATTTGCACCACCTAGGGACTCCCATATGTCATTAGAGAATTGCAAATTAAAACAACAATGTAAGGGGTGGGGCCAAGATGGTGGAAAAGACAGATGCCTCCTGCCGTCCCTCTTACAACAAAGACCTGAAAAAAAAGTGAATCAATTCTTTGTGACAATCTAGGAACCCTAATCATCACAGACAAAGTTGAAGAATCGGACTGAGTGGCAGGTGGAAGGAGAGACAATTCAAAAGCAGCGGAGAAGTACAGATCGCAAGACCGCCAGTGCCTTGCTAGCTGAGTCTGCACGGCACACACAGGCTGTGGCAAACAGCATCATTCAAATGGAGGTCACCACACTGGGCACAGTGAAGCAGCAGTGGATCTCCATGCACCTCTGGAACCAACCAGGAGTAACACCAGACCTGAGGAAGTTAAGTACAAGCTTCAAACCTACCACAAAATAACTCTTCTCTCTATCAGAGTTTCACAGTGGAGAAGTGCTTTCCTCCCCTCACACACCCCTAACCCTGCTCCACTCCAACATCAGTCTGGCAGTATTCAACAACCTGCCATTCCCCCTAAGCCAGGAACTCGGGGCTGGACAGAGGCCCTGCCCCTTAGCCCAGCCACTGGCATAATGGGTTCATGGACTTGCAGTGCCGTTCACCCCTGCCCAGACCTACGTGGGCTGATTTAACATCGCACAACCTCATTAGCATAAAACAGCATAGCATACACCTGAAGCCCATTTTCAACTGCAACAGCCAAGGGGGAGCTGCAGATTCATGACATTTGACACTGCCCTGCCCCCAAGCAGCAGCCTCACTCACCCACCAGGGGCCTGAGAGCTGGCAGTACGATACTCTCCATCTAGCCACCCACAACAGGGGTCTGAGAATTAGTGGTACCTCTCAGTCCCTCCAGCCAACAGCACTGTGTGCCCAAGGACCAACTGCAATACCCCCTCCACTACACGCTCTAGGGGACAGGGACATGTCCTCCACTTAGACACCTTGGGGCAGCCATCAGCCACCTACCTTACTCCACACACAGCCCCCCCAGTGCAGCCAGATATCTGTGCCTGCTCTGAACACTCCTATGCAGCCCTGCCTGCCTAGGACTGTGCGTGAGAGTCTGCACCATGTACTCGGTGACTGATAGCCTGGACACCTATGCCATACCCACACAAGAAAAGTAAACAGACTCCAGGGCTCACATACCTAGTAGCTGTTCTGACCACCTAGAGATAGGTCATGATAGCTTCAAAGATGCCAACAATCAAAGTAGCCCACAAGCCCAGCCTACTTGGGCATATCAAAACAAAACAAAAAGTCAGGACACAGTAAACAAACATACAATAAATAAATATAATAACTTATTGAAGTCACAGAAACTACAGTCAATATCAAATCAAGAAGCAACATAAAGAAGGTCAAGATGGCGCCAGCAAGCGATCAAAATAAAGAATCAGAAAACCTTACAGAGAAGGATAAGGCAATGGAATTACTTGAGAAAGAATTCAAAAGACTAATACACAGAGCTCTCAAAGTTATCAGGAAGGAGATCATGCAAAATTCGGATCAAGCCTAGGAACACAAAGCAATAGAGGAATTCAGGAAAACAATACAAGAACAAAACGACAAATTTAACAGGCTGCTGGAAACCACAGAGAAACAGCAACTAGAAATCCAAAAGACTAACAAAATTTCAGAATTGGGTAACTCAACAGGAGCAGAATAGAGACAATAAAGTCAGAATTAGTTAGACAGAAGAGAAAATCCTTGATGCCAATTTATTTGAGGAAAAATCAGAAAAAAGAATTTTAAAAAATGAAGAAAGCCTAAGAATTATATGGGACACTATCAAGAAGAAAAACTTATGAGTGACTGGAGTACCAGAATGGGGCAGGGGGCGGGGGGCAGTAACAGAAAATACAGAGAAAATTGTTGAAGATTTGCTGGCAGAAAACTTCCCTGATATCATGAAAGATAAGAAGGTATTTATCCAAGAAGCTCAACGAACCCCACATAAGGTAGAACCCAAAAGAAAGTCACCAAGACATATCATAATCAAACGTGCCAAAACCAAAGACAAAGACAGAATCTTGACAGTGGCTAGGGATAAATGAAAAGTCACTGACAAAGGAGAACCAATAAGATAAGCTCTGACTACTCAGCAGAAACCATGTAGGCAAGAAGGCAATGGGATGACATATATAAAGCCTGAAGGAAAAAAAATTGCCAGCCAAGAATTATATATCTAGCAAAAATGTCTCTCAAATACGATGGCTAAATCAGGTCATTTCAAGATAAACAGAAGTTAAAGGAATTTGTAAAAACCGAACTAATATTACAAGATATATTAAAGGGAGTCCTCTGGTTAGAGAACCAACAATATCAGACAACAATCCAAGACTAGGACACAAGACAGATCAATCCGTTAACAACCCAAACAGGGAATTAACAAAAACAAATCAAAGCTAAAAGTCTGAAAATAGGGAACCAGAGATGTCAATATCTAAACCATGGCAATGTCAAAAGAAAAAAGAGGGAACAAACAGTGTAGTCATAGAACTTCCATATGGAGAGGAAGTTAAGGTGATATCAAGAAATACCAGATTGGTTTAAACTTAGAAAAATAAAGGTAAATTTCAAGGTAACCACAAAGGAAGCTAACAAACCTACCCATCAAAATAAAAAAGAAGAAAAACATAAAGATTCAGCAAACACAAAATCAACAATATTGAAAAAGATGAAAAAATATATAAAGAAACAGAACTCAGCACAAAAAATGAAGTGGAACAAAGAAATTGTCAACACCAAAAAAAACATGAAAATGACAGCAGTAAACTCATACCAATCAATAATTACACTCAATATAAATGGCCTAAATGCACCAGTAAAGAAACAGAGAGTGGCAGCATGGATAAAAAAATACAATATGTCTATATGCTATCTACAAAAGACACACTTTAGACACAAAGACATAAACTAAAACTCAAAGGATGGAAAATATATATACCAAGCAAACAGCTACCAAAAAAGAGAAGAAATGGCAATATTAATCTCCAAAAAAACAGACTTTAAAGCAATATCCACTATATAGGATAAGGAAGGACACTGTGTAATGATTTAGGGTCTCAATACGCCAGGAAGATATAACCACAATAAATATATACACACCAATGACAGGGCTCCAAAATACATAAAACAAATTCTAATAGCACTGAAAAGAGAAAGAGACAGTTCCACAATAACAGTAGAGGACTTCAACACACCACTTCAGTGAAGGACAGAACATCTTGAAAGAAATGCAATAAAGATACAGAAGATCTAAATGCCACAATCAATCAAATTGACCTCATAGACATATACTGAACACTCTACCTAACAGCACCAAAGTATACATTCTTTTCCAATGCACACAGAACATTCTCCAGAAGAGACCACATTTTAGGCCACAAAGCAAGCCTTAACAGAATCCAAAACATCGAAATAATACAAAGCATCTTTTCTGATCACAATGCCATAAAAGTAGAAATCAATAACAGAAAAAGCAAGGGAAAAAAATGAAATACATGGAAACTGAACAACACCTTGCTTAAAAACTACTGGGTTATAGAAGAAATCAAGGATGGAATAAAGAAATCAATAGAATTAAATGAGAATGAAAACACATCTTACCAAAACCTCAGGGACACAGCAAAAGTAGTGCTTTGAGGTCAATTTATAGCAATAAATGCACATATCCAAAAAGAAGAAAGGACTAAAATCAAAACATTAACCCTACAACTTGAACAAATACAGAGCAGGAAAAGAAGTCCTCAGGCACCAGAAGAAAGGAAATAATAAAGAACAGAGCAGAAATAAACAAAACAGAGACTAGAAAAACAATTCAAAGAGTCAATAAGACCAAAAGTTGGTTCGTTGAAAAGATCAACAAAATCGAGCAACCACTGGCCAACTGACATAAAAGAAAAACATAAGAAGCAAATAACCCAAATAAGAAATGAGATGGGTGATAGCACAACAGTCCCAACTGAAATAAAAAGGATCATAACAGAATACTATGAAAAACTGTACTCCAAACTAATTTGAAAACATAGAGGAAATAGACACACTACCTACCTAAACTAACACAAACCAAGGTAGAAAAACTAAATAAACCCATAACAAAGGAAGAGATTGAAGAGATAACTTAAAAAACTCCCAACAAAAAAAAAGCCCTGGTCCAGATGGTTTCACTGGAGAATTCTACTAAACTTTCAGAGAAGCGTTAACACCAGTACTACTAAAGGTATTTCAGAGCATAGAAAAGGAAGGAATACTGCTGAACTCATTTCTATGAAGCCAGCATAACCCTGATACCAAAGCTAGGCAATGACACCACAAAAAAAGAAAATTACAGACCAATATCCCTCATGAACATAGGCAAAAAAATTTTCAACAAAATTCTGGCCAATAGAATTCAACAGCATATCAAAAAAAATAATACATCATGACCAAGTAGGATTCACATCAGGTATGCAGGGATAATTCAACATTGGAAAATCAATCAACATAATCCATCACATAAATAAAACAAAAGAAAAGAACCACATGTTCCTATCAATCAATGCAGAAAAGGTATCTGACAAAGTCAAATACCCATTCCTGATAAAAACTCTCAGCAAAACAGGAATAGAAGGGAAATTCCTTGACATAATAAAGGGCATTTATACAAAGCCAACAGCCAATATCATTCTCAACGGAAAGAGACTGAAAGCATTTCCCTTGAGAATGGGCACCGGATAAGGACGCCCTTTATCACCACTCTTATTCAACATTGTACTGGAGGTCCTAGCCAGAATAAGACAAGAAAAAGAAATAAAGGGCATCCAAACTGGTAAGGAAGAAGTAGAAGTATCCCTATTCACAAATGATATGATCTTATATGCAGAAAACCCCAAAGAATCCACAAGAAAACTGCTGGAACGAATAGCAGATTTCAGCAAAGTATCAGGATACAAGATAAACATACAAATATCTGTTGGATTCCTCTACCTCACCAAAGAGAACTTTGAAAAGGAAATCACCAAATCAATACCATTTACAATAGCTCCCAAGAAGATAAAGTACTTAGGAATAAATCTAACAAGAGATGTAAAAGACCTATACTAAGAAAACTATAAAACACTACTGCCAGAAACCAAACAGACTTACATAAGTGGAAAAACATACCATGCTCATGGATACGAAGACTCAATATCGTGAAAATGTCAATTCTAACCAAAGCGATCTACAGATGCAATGCAATCCCAATCCAAATTCCAACGGCATTTTTTAATAAGATGGAGAAACAAATCACCTACTTCATATGGAAAGGGAAAAGGACCCAGATAAGTAAAGGATTACTGAAGAAGAAGAACAAAGGCCTCACACTACCTGATTTTAGAACCTATTATACCGCCACAGCAGTCAAAACAGCTGGTACTGGTATAACAACAGACATACAAACCAGTGGAACAGAATTGAGAACCCAGATGTAAATCCATCCACCTATGAGCAGCTGATATTTGACAAAGGCCCAATGTCCATTAAATGGGGAAAAGACAGTCTCTTTAACAAATGGTGCTGGCATAACTGGATATCCATCTGTAAAAAAAATGAAACAGGACTCATATCTCACACCATACACAGAAACTAACTCAAAATGGATCAAAGTCCTTAATATAAAATTTAAAACGATAAAGATCATGGAAGAAAAAATAGGAACAACACTAGGGGACTTAATACATGGCATAAATAGTATGCAAACCATAACTAACAATGCACAAACACCAGAAGAGAAACTAGACAACTGGGAGCCCCTAAAAATCAAACACTTACGCTCAACAAAAGACTTCACCAAAAGAATGAAAGAAGAATCTACAAACTGGGGGAAAAAATTTGGCTATGACATATCCGATAAGGGTCTAATGTCTAAAATCTGTAAGATACTGCAACACCTTAACAACAAAAAGACAAATAATCCAACTAAAAAATGGGCAAATGATATGAACAGACTTCACCAAAGAAGATATTCAGGCAGCTACCAGATACATGAGGAAATGCTCACAATCATTAGCCATTAGAGAAATGCAAATCAAAACTACAATGAGATACCATATCACCCCAACAATGCTGGCATTAATTCAAAAAACAAAATAATAAATGTTGGAGAGGTTGTGGGGAGATTGGAACTCTTACGCATTGCTGGTGGGAATGTAAATGGTACAGTCACTTTGGAAAACGATAGGGTGCTTCCTTAAAAAGCTAGAAATAGAAATACCATATGATCCAGCAATCCCACTCCTAGCAATATGCCCGAGAGAAGTAAGAGCTGTCACACGAATAGACATATGCACACCCATGTTCACTGCAACACTATTCCCAATAGCAAAAAAGGATGGAAACCACCTAAATGCCCATGAACAGATGAATGGATAAACAAATTATGGTATATACACACAATGGAATACTATGCACCGATAAAGAACAATGATGAATCTGCGAAACATCTCACAACATGAATGAATCTGGAGGGAATTATGTTGAGTAAAATAAGTCAGTCACTAAATGACAAAATTGTATGAGACCACTATTATAAGAACTCAAGAAAAGGTTCACACATAGGAAAAAGCATTTTTTGATGGTTATGGCGGTAGGGAGGGAGGGGAAGGGGAAATCACTAACTAGATAGTAGACAAGGGTCTACTTCGGTGAAGGGAAGGACAACACACAATACCGGGGAAGTCAGCACAACTGGACCAAAGCAAAAGCAAAGAAATTTCCTAGACACATCCAAACACTTTGAGGGACAGAGTAGCTGGGCCTGGGGCCTGGGGACCATCTAGGTCAACTGGCATAACATAGTTTATAAAGAAAATGTTCTACATCCCACTTTGGTGAGTAGCATCTGGGCTCTTAAAAGCTTGCGAGCAGCCACCTAAGATACAACAATTGGTCCCATCCCACTTGGAGCAAAGGAGAATGAAGAAACCCAAAGACACAAGGAAAATACTATCCCAAAGGACTAAAGGACCAAATGAACCAGAGACTCCACCAGCATGAGACCAGAGGAACTAGATGGTGTCTGGCTACCAACGACTGCCCTGACAGGGAACACGACAGAGTCCCGGACACAGCCAGAGAAAAATGTAGAACAGAAATCAAATTCATGTAAAAAGACCAGACTTAATGGTCTGACAGAGACTGGAGGAACCCCTGAAACTATGATTCCCAGACCCTCTGTTAACCCAGAACTGAAACCATTCCCGAAGCTGACTCTTTAGACAAAGATTACACAGGACTATAAAACAAAAAAAAAACAGGTGAGGAATGTGCTTCTTAGTTCACCAGATCTACGAGAGCAAATGGGCAGCTCCTGTTCAAAAGCAGGACGAGAAGGCAGGAAGGGACAGGAACTGGTTGAATGGACACAGGGAACTCGGGGTGGGGGGGTGGGAGGGGAAGTATGCCGTCACATTGTGGGGATTGCAACCAATGTCACAAAATAATATATGTATAAATTTTTGAATAAGACATTAACTGGAGCTGTAAACCTTCACCTAAAGCACAACTAAAAAAACAAAAACAAAACAATGAGACTACACGCCTGTTAGAATGGCTAAAATCCAAAACACTGACAACACTTAATGCTGAAGAGGATATGGAGCAACAGTAAATCTCATTCACTGCTGGTGGGAATGCAAAATGGTACAGTCACTTTGGAAGACAGTTTGGCAGTTTCTTACAATGCTAAACATAGGTTTATCATATGATCCAGCCATTGCGCTCCTATGTATTTACCCAAAAAGAGTTGAAAACTTATGTCCACACAAAAACCTGCATATGAATGTTTAAAGCATCTTTATTAAAATTGCCAAGAATTGGAAGCAATCAAGATTCCTTCAACAGGTGAATAGATAAACAAACTGTAGTATATCCATATAATGGAATATTATTGTTAGGTGCCATGGACTCATAGAGATCCCATGTGACAAAGTAGAACTGCCCCATTAGGCTCTAATCTTTAAGGGAGCAGATTGCCAGGTCTTTCCCCTACAGAGCCACTGAGTGGGTTCAAACTGCCAACCTTTCAGTTAGCAGCAGTTGTGCCACCAGGGTTCATATCATTCAGTGATAAAAAGAAATGGGTTAACAAGCTAGGAAAAAACATGGAGGAAATTAAATGTATATTGCTAAGTGAAAGAAGCCATTCTGAACAAGCTACATACTGTATTATTCCAACTATACGACATTCTGAGAAAGGCAAAAGTATACACACAGTGAAAAGATCAGTGGTTGCCAGAGGCTGCAGTGGGAGCAAGGTGGAGTGGGAGCCAGGAGCAACGGGGCAGGGGGAGCATGAATAGGGGAAACACGTGGTTTTTAGTGTAGTGAAACTACTCTGTACTATATGTAATGGTGGATACATGATATGCATTTTTCAAAACTCATAGAAGTGTACCACACCCTAACTATGAACTTTAGTTAATAATAATGTATCGATATTGGTTCAATTGTAACAAATGTACCACACTAATGCAAAGTGTTAATAATAGAGGAAACGGGTTGCGGAGGTATATGGGAACTATCTGTACTCTCTCTCAATTTTTTCTATGAAACTAAAACTCTAAAAATTAATGTTTATTAATTTAAAAATACTGAAATAACAGGACTCACAAGAAAAGCAGCATTTGAAACAAGACGACTTAAAACAGATAAAGCTTTGTAACTATAGAGCTAACAAAAACAATAACTGGCACCTTAAAAGGTGTTACAAAATGAATTGTATCCCCTCAAGAAGATATGTTGAAGTTCTCACCCCTAGTACCTGTTAATGTGACCTTATCTGGAAATACGGAAACTTTTCCCTTTCCTGAAGCCTACAATACTATACTGCTATTCTAGCTCCTTTTGCCTAGGAAAAATTGCATGTGAACAGTGCAACTTCTACGTTACACTGCTAATCATTCCCTTACTTTCCAATTGCATTTGAATTAACTGGTGTTTTAGAAACATGTTGTAGCAGAATAGACTGCACTCAAAAACATGCTATGGTCTCCAGAGCAGTCAGGCAGGGTCTGAAGGTATAAAAATCACCCAGGAGTGGCTAAGGGGTACTTTATGTGCTTAGCAGACACTCATTCCACGTAGGCAGCATAACCAGCTGGCCTTCTTTGTGGACTCTGGGAAACCCACAAAACTGCACCTTTCCAAAAATATGCTGTGTTGTCTCCTGTTTTGTATATCTATCTCCTTAAGTTTCTATGTGCAGAAACTTCATAGCTTTTAACTGTGTCTGTTGGAACCTTTTTATGATCCATGATGACTCCCATGCTGCAGATGAGAAATGAGTTGAATAGTGGGCTGCCAATTGTTAAATATATTTTAAATTTAAAAAAATCATGCTCATTTAGTCACACTGCTATAAAACACATGTGTGTACCATGGGTGCTTTTCAAAATTACATCATTCCCTGAGTTCTTTTTTTTGTTTTTAATTGTGCTTTAGATGAGAGTTTACAGAGCAAATTAGTTTCTCATTAAACAATTAATACACATATTGTTTTGTGACATTGGTTGCCAACCTTGTGATGTATCAACACTCTCCCCTTCTCGACCTTGGGTTCCCCATTTCCATTCGTACAGCTTTCCTGTCCCCTCCTGCCTTCTTGTCCTTGCCCCTGGGCTAGTGTGCCCATTTAGTCCCATATACACGGTTGAATTATGTGTGTTACTGTTTTATAGGCCTGTCTAATCTTTGGCTGAAAGGTGAACCTCAGGAGTGACTTCAGCACTCAGTTAAAAGGGTATCCAGGGTCCATACTCTCAGGGTTTCTCCAGTCTCTGTCAGACCAGTAAGTCTGGTTTTTATTTTTGTGAGTCTGAATTTTTGTTCTACTTTTTTCTCCAGCTCTGTCTGGGACCCTCTATTGTGATCCCTGTCAGTGCAGTTGTTGGTGGTAGCCAGGCACCATCTAGTTGTACTGGACTGAGTCTGGTGGAGGCAGTGGTAGCTGTGTTCCATTAATCCTCTGGATTAATTCTTCCCTTGTGTCTTTAGTTTTCTTCATTCTCCCTTGCTCCAGATGGGGTGGGACCAGTAAATGTATCTTAGATGGCCACTCACAAGCTTTTAAGACCCCAGACGCTACTCACCAAAGTAGGATGTAGAACATTTTCTTTATAAACTATGCTATACAAAGTGAGCTAGATGTCCCCTGAGACCATGGTCCCCAGCCCTCAGTCCAGTAACTCCGTCCCTCAGGGAGTTTGGATGTGTCTATGAATCTTCTATGATTTTGCCTTGGTCAAGCTGTGCTAACCTTCCCAGTATTGTATACTGTCTTACTCTTTCCCTGAGTTCTTTCTTCCTTATTTCTAAAACTTTTACGATGGCTAGAGATGAAAAGAGAAGAAACCATGTTGGCACAGTAGTTAATCACTCGGCTGCTAACCCAAAGGTCAGCGGTTTGAACCCACCAGCCTCTCTGTAGGAGAAAGATGGCAGTCTGCTTCTGTAAAGATTTATAGCCTTAGAAATCCTATGGGGCAGTTCTACCCTATCCTACAGGGTCACTATGAGTCGGAATCGACTCAATGGCAACAGGTCTGGTTTGTTTGGTTTTTGTCCCAGCGATGAAAGGAAGGGTGACTCACTCTGCTTTAGTACCAATGCTACAACTCTGAAGGTAACTGTTTTTCTAGGGTGGCTATTCTAATCCTGTTTTTCCCTAGCAAAATATAAATACTCTTGAAAAATTTAATGGAATTATTGTAGTATCTTTGGTTATCTTACACCAATAGACCTACTTCATTACTTTCTTAGCAAAAGAATTTTATAATCAACCTGTTTGCAATATTAAGTCAAACAAGAGTCCATAGCCCCCCCCC
>NW_004444020.1:10910884-10913207 GCF_000243295.1 Trichechus manatus latirostris
CGTGTTAAACTGTTTATAGCCTCAAAGGTTGGATAGCATAAGAGTAAATACCAAGAGAGACAGGGCCAAGATGGCAGAGTAGTCAGATGCTTCCAGTGGCCCTTCTTACAACAAAGACTCAAAAAAACAAGTGAATCGACTATATATGACAATCTAGGAGCCCTGAACATCAAAGGTAATGTTGAGGAATTGGACTGAGTGGCAGGGGGAGGGAGAGATGGTTTGGAAGCAGCAAGGAGTTGCCAGACTTGACCCGGCAAGAGACTAAGCCCTTCAGGCTGGATCAGCTCCTGGTGCACAGTGAGGGAGGCAAGCAGCGGCACTCCGGAGGTGTTTTTCACACCAGGAGAGACCCAGCAGCAGAGTCTACTCGCCATCCAGAACAAGGGAGAAGCAGCCCTCGATCGGCAAAAGATAAGTACTTGCGTCTGGCCTACCATGCGGATCAAAAACACCCCCTCTGGGAAAAACCTCTCTCCCATTTACCTCACTGCTCCCTGCTGTGCACTGGGTCTGGGATGGCTAAAGCAACTGCCAACTCCTCTGGGCCAGAAGCAGGAGCCGTCACGTGCCCTGAACCATTCTCCTGGCTTTGGAGAGTGAACAAATTAACAATAGGGGAAGAAATAATCTGCCAGCTCCCCTAAGCCAGGAATTCAGGGTAGGCGCAGCTCCTTTGCCTAAGCACAGGCATAAAGGATCCACAGACTCTGAATGCCTTTCCCCCTGAATAGACTTGTGTGGGCCCATTTCAACAGCGTAGGCCCTCATTGCCACAGTACAACAGGGTATATACCTGAAGCCTAACTTCAACTGTTGCAGCTGTGAAGTGGCAGGTTTGTGACATTTGACACTGCTCTGCCCATTAAGCAGGGTCTTTACCTACCCATGTTAGGGGCCTGAGGACTGGTGGCTCCACCCATGCCACCTAGCTGCCTGCGACGGGGGCCCAAGAATAAGAGTGTCCCCCAGTCCTTATAGCCAACACACTGGGTACTCACAGTCCAGCTCCAAAACCCACCCACCTATGTGCTCTAGGGAACAGGGACACGCTTTCCTCCTGGACATTCGGGGGCAGCTGTCAGCCCCCCGCCTTGCTCAGTGTGTGTCTCCCTGCTGCAGCTGGATGCCTGTGCCTACACCTATCACCCAAGCCAGTTTAGGACTGTAGGTGTGAGCCCGCACCACACACTTGGTGGCCGACTACCTGGATAGCTGAGCTGAATCCATACAGGAGGAGTGGGTAGATTCCTGGGCTCACATACTTAGGGGCAGATCTGGCTACCTGGTGGCAGGACGTTGGACCTTCAGGGGTGCCAGTGATTGGGATACTTAATACAAGCAGCCTATTTCGGCATATCAAAACAAAACAAGAAGCCAGGACACAGTAAGCAAACGTAATAACTTATTGATGGCTCGGAGACAACAGTCAGCATCAAATCACATAAAGAGGCAGACCATGACGGCTTCAGCAAGCTCCAAAACTAAAGAATCTAGAAATTTTCTCGGGGAAGATAATTTCTTGGAATTACCAGAGGCAGAATACAAAGGATTAATATACAGAACTCTTCAAGGTATCAGGAAGGAAATTATGCAAAATGCAGAACATGCAATAGAGGAATTTGAGGAGAGCCTAATGACAAATTTAACAGGCTACAACAATCTATACAGCGACAGAAATCAGAAATACAGAAGATTAACAATACAATTTCAGAATCAGACAACTCAACAGAAAGTCACAGGAGCAGAATTGAGGTAATGGAAGCCAGAATTAGTGCAACTGAAGACAAAAGAACTTTAAAAAATGAAGAAACCCTAAGAACTATACAGGACTCTATTAAGAGGAATAACCTACGAGTGAGTGGAGTACCAGAACGGGGGGGAATAATAGAAAATACAGAGAGAATTGAAGATTTGTTGGCAGAAAACTTCCCTGATATCGTGAAAGATGAGAAAATATCTATCCAAGATGCTCACTGAATCCTACATATGGTAGACCCAAAAGAAAGTCACTTAGATATATTATAATCAAACTTGCCAAACCAAAGATAAAGAGAGGCTTTTAAGAGCGGTTAGGGATAAACAAAAAGTCATCCACAAAGGAAAGTCAATAAGAATAAGCTCGGATTACTCAGCAGAAACAAGGCAGGCAAGAAGGCAATGGGATAACATATATAAAACTCTGGAGGGAAAAACTTGCCAGCTAAGAATTATATATCCAGCAAAACTGTCTCTCAAATATGATGGCAAACTTAGGGCATTTCCAGATAAACAGAAGTTTAGGGAATTTGCAAAAACCAAACCAAAATTACAAGAAATACTA
>NW_004444020.1:10913784-10919055 GCF_000243295.1 Trichechus manatus latirostris
CTAAAACTCAAAGGATGGAAAAAAATATATCAAGCAAACAACACTCAAAAAAGAGCAGGAGTGGCAATACTAATCTCTGACAAAACAGACTTTAAAGTAAAACCCCCCACAAAGGATAAGGAACCACACTATATAATGATCAAAGAGTCAATACCCAGGAGGACATAACTATAATAAATATTTATACACCCAACGACAGGGCTCCAAAATATATAAAATAAACTCTAAACAGCACTGTAAAGAGAGAGAGACAGCTCCACAATAGTAGTAGGAGACTTCAACACACCACTTTCGGTGAAGGACAGAACATCCAGAAAGCAGCTCAACAAAGACACGGAAGATCTAAATGCTACGATCGATCAACTTGATCTCATAGACATATACTGAACACTCCACCCAACAGCAGCCAAGTATACTTTCTTTTCCAACACACATGGAACATTCTCTACAACAGAACACGTATCAGGCCATAGAGCAAGCCTTAACAAAATCCAAAACATCAAAATATTACAAAGCATCTTTTCTGACCATAAAGCCATAAAAGTAGAAATCATTAACAGAAAAAGCAAGGAAAAAAAATCAAATACATGGAAACTGGACAACACCTTGCTCAAAAACTACTGGGTTACAAAAGAAATTAAAGATGGAATAAGGAAATTCATAGAATCAGATAAAAATGAAAATACATTCTACCAGAACCTTTGGGACACATATCAAAAAACTAATTCACCATGAACAAGTGGAATTTACACCAGGTATGCAGGGATGGTTATTCATTAGAAAAACAATCAATGTAATCCATCACATTAATACAACAAAACACAAGGACCACATGATCTTATCAGTTGATGCAGAAAAGGCATTTGACAAAGTTCAACACCCATTCATGATTAAAAACTCTCAACAAAATAGGAATAGAAGAGAAATTCCTCAGCATAATAAAGGGCATTTATACAATGCCAACAGCCAACATCATCTTAAATGGATTGAGTTTGAAGGCATTTCCCTTGAGAACAGGAACCAGACAAGGATGCCCTTTATGTGCACCACTCTCATTCAACATTGGGCTGGAGGTTCTAGCCAGAGCAATTAGGCTAGAAAAAGAAATAAAGGGCATCCAGATCAGTAGGGAAGAAGTCTAAGTATCTCTATTTGCAGATGATATGATCTTCTAGACAGAAAACCCCAAAGAATCCACAAGAAAACTACTGGAACTAATGGAAGATTTCAGCAAAGTATCAGGATACAAGAGAAACATACAAAAATCAGTTGGATTCCTTTACAACAACAAAGAGAACTCTGAAGAGGAAATCACCAAATCACTACCATTTACAATAGCCCCCAAGAAGATAAATACTTAGGAATTAACCTAACCAGAGACAAAAAGACCTATACAAAAAAAACTACAAGACATTACCGCAAGAAACCAAAAGAGAGCTGCATAAGTGGAAAAAAATACCTTGCTCATGGACAGGAAGACTCAACATTGTGAAAATATCAATTCTACCCGAAGTGATCTACAGATACAATGCAATCCCGATCCAAATTCCAATAGCATTTGTTTTTTGTTTTTTTAATTTTTTTTATTGTTGTACTTAAATGAAGTTTATATTTCAAGTTAGTCTCCCACACAAAATTTTATATATTGTTATGAGACCTTAATTGCTCACCCCATTCTGCGACAGCACACTCCTCCTTTCCACCCCTGATTCCCCACGACCATTCAACCAGCTCCTAACCCTTTCTGACTTCCTATCTCATCTTCGGACAGAACCTGCGCCTTTGGGCTCTTGTATCTACTTGACTAAGACGCACACTCTTCACAAGTATCACTTTATGTCCCACAGTCCAGTCCAACCCCCGTCTGAAGAGTTGGCCTCGGAAATTGTTTTAGTTCTGGGCTGATAGAGAGTCCAGGGGCCATGCTTTCCGGGGTACCTCCAGTCTCAGTCAGAACATTAAGTCTGGTCTTCTTACTAGAATTTGAGTTCTGCACCCCACCTTTATCCTGCTCCATCTGGGACTCTCTGTTGTGTTCCCTGACAGGACGGTCATTGGTGGTAGCCGGGCACCATCTAGTTCTTCTGGTCTCAGGCTGATGAAGTCTCTGGTTTATGTGGCCCATTCTGAGTCTTGGGCTAATATTTTCCTTGTGTCTTTGGTGTTCTTCGTTCTCCTTTACTCCAGGTGGTTGGGACCAATTAGCTTGCAAGCTTTTTAGACCCCAGACTCCACTCACCAGAGTAGGATGCAGAACGTTTTCTTAATAAGCTTTGTTATGCCAATTGACCTAGATATCCACTGAAAGCATGGTCCCCAGACCTCTACCCCTGCTACTCTCTGTCTCAAATTATTTGATTGGAATATTACACAATGATAAAGAACAACGATGAAGCTGTGAAACATCGTATAACATGGTGGAAGGTGGAACTTGTTACGCTGAGTGAATTTAATCAGTCACAGGAGGACAAATACTGTATAAGACCACTATTATAAGAACTCAAGAAAAGGCTTAAACACAGAAGAAAACATTCTTTCTTGGTTATGGAGGTGGGGAAGGAGGGTGAGGGTTATTCACTAACTAGATAGTAGATAAGAATCATCTTAGGGGAAGGGAAGGACAGCACACACTACAGGGGAAGTCAGCACTACTGCACTAAACCAAATCTAAGAAGTTTCCTGAATACAATCCAATGGCATTTTTTAATGAGATGGAGAAACAAATCACCAACTTCATATGGAAAGGGAAGAGGCCCTGGATAAGTAAAGCATTATTGAAGAAGAACAACAAAGTGGGAGATCTCATACTACCTGATTTTAGAACCTATTATACCACTACCGTAGTCAAAACAGCCTGGTACTGGCACAACAACAGATACACAGATCAATGGAAAAGAAGTGAGAATCTAGACGTAAATTCATCCACCTATGAGCAGCTGATATTTGACAAAGGCCCAAAGACCATTAATCACAGAAAAGACAGTCTCTTTATCAAATGTTGCTGGCATAACTGGATATCCATCTGCAAAAAATTGAAACAAGACCCATACCTGACACCATGCACAAAAACTTACTCAAAATGGATCAAAGACCTAAATATAAAATCGAAAACGATAAAGATCATGGAGGAAAAAATAGGGACAGTGCTAGGAGCCCTAATACATGGCATAAACAGAATACAAACCATAAGAAACAATGCACAAGCACCAGAAGAGACTAGATAACTGGGAGCTTCTAAAACTCAAACACTTGTGTTCATCAAAAGACTTCACCAAAAGAGTCAAAAGACAACCTACAGACTGGGAAAAAATTTTTGGCTACAAAAAATCCGATCAACATCTAATCTCTAAAATCTATAAGATACTGCAAAACCTCAACAACAAAAAGACAAATAACCCAATTAAAAAATGGGCAAAGGATATGAACAGGCACTTTGCCAAAGAAGACATTCAGGCAGCTAACCGGCACATGAAGTAATGTTTACAATCATTAGCCATTAGAGAAATGCAAATCAAACCTACAAAGAGATACCATCTCATCCCAACAAGGCTATCATTAATCCAAAAAACACAAAATAATAAATGCTGGAGAAGTTGTGGAGAGACTGGAACACTTATACACTGTTGATGGGAATGTAAAATGGTACAACCACTTTGGAAATCGATTTGGTGTTTCCTTAAAAAGCTAGAAATAGAAGTACCATATGATCCAGCAATCCCATTCCTTGGAATATATCCTACAGAAATAAGAGCCATCACATGAATAAATAGATATATGCACAGCCATGTTCATTGCAGCACTGTTCACAATAGCAAAAAGATGGAAACAATCTAGGTGCCCATCAAAGGACAAATGGATAAACAAATTATGGTACATTCACACAATGGAATACTATGCAATGATAAAGAACGATGAATCCATGAAACATAACATGGAGGAATCTGGAGGGTGTTATGCTGAGTGAATTTAGTCAGTCACAGAAGGACAAATATTGTATGAGTCCACTATTATAAGAACTCAAGAAAAGCTTTAAACACAGAAGAAGACACTCCTTGATGGTTACGAGGGTGGGGTGGGAGGGTGAGGGTTATTCACTAACTAGATAGTAGACAAGAATTATCTTAGGGGGACTTCCGGGTAACACAGGGCTATAGTCAGAAGCATCATGCCGTCCCTCCGATAAACTAAGTCAAACAGGGTCACACGTCAATCCTGAAACCCTAAGCATCAAATGAAAAGATAAATAACTCAGCCAAGCACCGAATGGAATAAGAAACTGACCGAGAACAGAAGACCGGAAGAGATACATACAGAGGTCCCCTATCACCTATGGCAGCACGGATCTGCCATCTTGGACTCCTATCGGAGATCAGCGAACACGAGGTACGAGAAAGCAGCTTCACGGAGCTTCCAGCAGGAGACAGAACAACCAGTAACCCTCAATACAGGCTTTTGCACCCTCCACCCTTCTTTACTTAGCCTCCTCTGCTTCCTGCAGCCACAATCTATTGGCCAGGAAGCACGAGCTTCCCTCCAGTGCTGCCTGGATTCCACTCGCCCACACTGGCCAGCTCCCTGAGTGCCATTTGTTGGCTGCTAGTGTTGCTTTTGCCCGCTTCTTTAGATTTCTTCCTTACTTCTCACCACCTCCCCCTCCTTTCTCTCAAATACCTGGCTCCATGTGCCATCCTTGCATTTTCCTAAAAGGCTGCAAAATACCGCTCGACTGTGAAACTGCTTCCCGGCCCGTGCCGCCACGCTGGTGGGACCCCCAGGGCTTTTTTCTTTGTTTGTTTGCTCGGATTTGTTCTGTTTTGATTTGTTTGTTTGTTTTCTTTTTCTCTTCTTGGCTTGGGAGCCACTTCTAGCCGGGCAGTACCACACGGCTTGGAAGCTAGTCCGTTACTCTGTGCAGATTCACAGGGACACCCCTGGGGGCATTTCTTTTTCCTTGGTTTTTTTTTTTTTGTTTGTTTGTTTGTTTCTGTTTGTTTTTAATTTCTTTGTTTAGTTTTCTTCTCTCTCTTATTCCCTTTTTGTCCTTCTTCATTTCCAGTTTCTCAATTTATTCATTTTTTTTTTTACCTTTTTTCTTTTTTTTAATTTTTGTTTTTCCCCATTTTTCAGTCTCTCATCTCTCCACTCCAATAGCAAGCTCGCTTAGCACTCTTTTTTGTTTGTGTGTTATGTTTTTGGCCCCTGTTCCTCTCTCTCATCTTTCCCATACACATCTTAGCTCCACACATCACAATCTACCCCCTCCTTCCTGCC
>NW_004444020.1:10922501-10923694 GCF_000243295.1 Trichechus manatus latirostris
AGAATAATATATCCTGCAAAACTCTCATTCAAATATGATGGTGAAATTAGGTCATTTCCAGATAAACAGAATTTAAGGGACTATGTAAAAACCAAGCCAAACTTACAAGACTTATTAAAGGGAGTCCTTCGATCTGGGAGCAAACAACATCAGACCATAGGCTGAATATAGGACACAGGACTGTACTAGCCAGATACTAACCTAGGAAATGAACTCTTAAGGACTATACAAAACCAAAATTATTACAAAACGGAACCAGAGAGGTTAATCTGTAAATGACAACAGCCTCAGAACAATAAAAGCTGGTACAAGCGATGTAGTTATAGAACCTTCTAATGGAGAGGAAATCAAGCGATACCAAGTAATAATAGACTGGTCCAAATCTAGGAAGAGAAGGGTAAATTTCAAGGTAACGACAAAAAAAGTTAACAAACCTACTCATCAAAATAAAGAAGAAAAACAAAGTCTCAGTAAAAACAAAACCTACAAAAAGAAAAGAAACGGAAAAAAAAATCCACTAACAAAAGGAACTCAGCACAGGAGAGTAAGAGGAACAAAGAAAATGTCAGCACCATAAAAAAAGCACTACAAAATGCAATCCCACTCCTAGGAATATATCCTAGAAAAATAAGAGCCAACACACTAATAGACATATGCACACCCATATTCATTGAAGAACTGTTCACAATAGCAAAAAGATGGAAACAACCTAGATGCCCATCAACAGATGAATGGATAAACAAACTATGGTACATACACAGAATGGAGTATTATACAAAGATAAAGAACAATGATGAGTCTGTGAAGCATCTCATAACATGGAAGAAACTGGAAGACATTACTCTGAGTGAAATAAGTCAATCACAAAAGGACAAACATTGTACAAGACCTCTACTGTATAACTCACTTAAAAGTCTACACAGAAAAAGAAACAATCTTTGTTGGTTATGAGGGATGGGAGAGGTGGGGGGGAACTCAATAGATAAGTGGTAACTTTGGTGAAGGGTAAAGACAGTACACATTACTGGGGAAGCCAGCACAACTTGAACAAGGAAAGGTCATGGAAGCTCCACAGACACTTCCAAACTCCCTGAGGGACTGAATTGCTGGGCGGAGGGCTGTGGGCACCAGGTCTCAGGGAAAATCTAGTTCAATCGGCATAACACAGTTTATAAAGACAATGTTCTACATTC
>NW_004444020.1:10924802-10937150 GCF_000243295.1 Trichechus manatus latirostris
GAGGTCTGGGGACCATGGTTTCAGGGGACATCTAGGTCAACTGGCATAACAAAGTTTATTAAGAAAATGTTCTGCATCCTACTTTGGTGAGTGGCGTCTAGGGTCTTAAAAGCTAGCAAGCAGCCATCTAAGATGCATCACTTGGTCCCAGAATGAAGAATACCAAGAACATGAGGAAAGTATTAGCCCAAGAGACAGAAAGGGCCACATAAACCAGAGACTCCAAGCCTGAGACCAGAAGAACTAAATGGTGCCAGGCTACTACCAATGACCGCCCTGACAGGGACAACAACAGAGAGTCCCTGATAGAGCAGGAGAAAGGTGGAGTGCAGAACTCAAATTCTAGCAAAAAGACCAGACTTAATGGTCTGACTGAGACTGGAGGAACTCCAGAAAGCATGGCCCCTGGACTCTATGTCAACCCAGAACTAAAACAATTCCCTAGGCCAACTCTTCAGACAAAGATTGGACTAGACTGTGGGACATAAAATGATACTCGTGAAGAGTGTGCTTCTTAGCTCAAGTAGATATATGAGACTAAATGGGCAGCTTCTGTCCAGAGGTGAGATGAGAAGGCAGAGAGGGTTAGGAGCTGGTTGAATGGACACGGGAAATCAGGGGTGGAAATGAAGAGTGTGCTGTCACAGTATAGGGAGAGCAACTGAGGTCACATAACAGTGTATGTATAAATTTTTGTATGAGAGACTGACTTGAATTGTAAATTTTCACTTAAACTAAAACAATAAAAAAAAAAGAGTAAATACAAAAAAATAAAATAAAATAATAAAGAATTTTCCTTGGTGCCAAAAGGGAAATAAACATCTCTCCTTCCTTTTCTTTCAGCTTTTCCTTTAGAAAACTTGTAATCATAAATCCTTTCTGTCTCTTTGAGACATATGTAAATCTTTTCAAAACCCCAATAAGTCTCTTGTCAGTTTTACAACCCAGGAATATCTTCCTGGAGACCCTGGAGCCATCTCTTTCAAATGGCTCCATCAAGGAGAATGGTGCTGTGTCTCCCTCCCTGTCTCAGTAGGAGTTTTGTTTATATGCCTGACTTCAAATTGTAACTTTCTGTTTGTTAGAGATATACCAGAAGTTTTATTTTTTCTTTGGAGAAAGACAATTAGCATGTATGTAACAGACTGTATCTGCCTGCCTGCATGAAACGGTAAGATTGCTGTCTTTGCAACTTCTTTAGAAGATTGCTCATAATATGCATCATAGTCTGGTTTAATGTTTAGTCAATAATACAACCCTTTTACTCTTTTCTACATTTGTGGAGAGGATTTGCTGGGTTGATGGGAGATTTTATTCTTAATTATTTCCTCAACATTAATAGTACTACAAAAAAAAATTTTTTTCAAAGTTTACCTTGAAAATTTTTTTTTTATATTAGGTGTTTGTTTTGGGCTCTAATTATTAGGGTAGTGGTTAAGAGTATGAGCTTTGGAGTCAGAATGACTGGCTAAAGATCTGATTTTTATCCAAGTCCTTCCATGTGCTACTTCTGTGATGTGGACAAGTTACCTAACACTTTCAAAATTGTTTCCATGTATAGATACTGAAAATTTCCTAACTAAAAATAAAAAAATTAGGAAGAATTAGATTTTTAAAGTTCCAAATTTAAATATCTAAAACAAATTATTTCTTCAAAATTCAGCCAAGAAATATAGCAGGAATTGATTCTGAATCCTAATTTTAAACAGCAACAGTGATAATGCTCCCACTATTTTATGTTTAGTACTTGTGTTGTTAGCTGCCGTCTAGTTGGCCCCTGGAACGCAACACTGCCCAGTCCTCATGATCAACTGTGGACCAGACAATGTTCTGTTGTAACTGGCTGATTTTTGAAGGTAGATTTCCAGGTCTTTCATACTAGTCTATCTTAGTCTGGAAGCTCTGCTGAAATCTTTTCTGCATCAAGGCAACGTGTGAGCCACTGATGACAGTACATGTGGTGGCCACACGTGAAGCACACTGGCTAAGAATCAAACTTGGTCTCTCACATGGAAGGCAAGAATTCTGCCACTGAACCACCATTACCTCTTAGTACTTACAGTATATTGAAACTGTCTTACAGTAGGCCCCCTTATCTGCAGAGGATACGTTCCAAGACCTCCTGTGGATGCTTGAAACTGCAGATAGTACTGAACACTACATATACTGTGATTTGTCCTATACATACATATCTATGACAAAGTTTAATTTATAAATTAGGCATAGGAAGAGGTTAACAACAATAATAAAATAGAACAATTATAACAATACACTGTGATAAAAGTTATGTGAATGACAGAGTGAGATGGCATGAGACTTCATCATGCTACGTACTCATTTAACCTTCTGGAACCGCAGATGACCACAGGTAACCGAAATCATGGAAAGCGAAATCGAGGATAAGAGAGGGCTACTATATTTATTTTTTCATTTTCCTTCTCCCCTCATGTAATCTCCATGAGGGCAGGGGATCTTTCTATTCAGTTTACCACTGTAACTCCGGTGCTCAGAACACCAAGCATATAGAAGGAGCGAAATAAACAATGAATGTATGTATCAGTTCCAAACCCTCCTTTTCTTTTTTTTTTAAACTTTCTTCCTTCCCTGCTAACATTTGGTTCTCAATTTAACTTAATATGTAATTTCTGGATGCCCATAGTACTTTCATTTCACTGTGGTATGTTTTGTCAAAGGAGGGAGGAAACATAGTCACTGAAAGCTGAATCAACATTTACAAATACAACTGATCTAATACATTTAACTATATTAACTAACTCATAAAGTTTTCAAAATATTTCATCTCAATGTTCCTCAAACTACTTCTTCAACTCCCATTCCCTTAAATCAGAGTACATATAAATAACCTTCAGATAACATCATCACTATTTGAGGATTAACTTTTTGAAATGCCTCTGAGCACTTGCTTTTTTAAGTCAGGAAAGGTATAAGCGGTGGATAGAAATGCCTCATTCCATTCATCCTGGTACTTCTAGTTTTAAAATGTGATGAGGCTCTATATTATTCACGTCATGACCATCATCAACAAAAATTTGGGGTTTATCACTCCTAACTTCAATGACACTTGAACTCCTCCATGACTTCCAAAGATAATTTTCTAGCTAAATTCTTTGCCCTTTATTACATCAGGCAACTATCTTTCTCTTGTTCTCATTTAAGATGAACATACAGCTTCATCCAATACAGTGGACACTTCTTTAAAACTGTGGAGACAGAAATATCCCCTTTTTAGTGTCATTTCCTCCATCAGCCTAATAATTCTAAACCAAAGCTACTACAAGGCAGCATGAGGTAAGATGACAGACAATACAATAAAACACCCTAACAATGGCGTAACTTTGGTAAAATATAATTACTTGATGTTTTTCTTAAGGGCTTTCTCCAGGTTCTTCACTTGTTGTTTATAAAGTCTTAATTCATGCTGTGTGGGCCTGTAGAAAATAAATCACGATGAATGCATTCAATTTACTGAATAAAACTATAAAGACATTTAATAATAAATAATATAGCATACCTTGTTACTTGTCAGAAATATTATTAAAATTCTTCAAATATTTCATAACCACCAGTGAAGGTATTTACTGGCCATCTGGATTTCTTCTGTATATTCCTTGTTCAAAACTTTATTCAGTTTTGTTGTTGTTAATCTATTACTTGTTTTTATAGTAAAATATTTCAAACATACAGATAGAATAGAGAATACTAAAACAAATACTAGTCTATCTACCCTCTAGCTTTATCAAATTTTAACATTAACACATTTCCTTCAAATATTTTTTTAAACTTAAAACATTACAAATGTACTTAAAACTCATGTGTCCCTCATTAATGTCATTCTTCTCCCTCCCATACCAGGCAGGCACTATCCTGATGTCAGTGTTCATTATGCCCATGCATGTTTTAAAACTTTTACTACATATTTATATAACCAGGAATTTACATATTATTGTGTGGCAGAGTATATATAGATGGATTATAATGTCAGTACCAGTCCTGTCCCCACTAAAGTATAAGCTTCATGAGAACAAGGAGTTTGTTTTGATCACTGTTTCATCGAAGAGCTTAGGACAGTACCTAAATTATAACAGGTATTCAACAAATATTTGTTGAATGATAAATAAAGCCTTGACAACGTCCATTCCTTATTACTCACAACATGTAGAAGGTCATCCTTCTGTGGCTATAGATTGAATTGTGTTCTCCAAAAAGATATGCTGAAGTCCTAACTCCTGTATCTGTGAATGTGACCTTGTTTGGAAATAGGTTCTTTTTTTAAAGATGTTGTCAGTTAAGTTAATGAAGTCATACAACAGCAGGATGGGTCCTAATCCCTTCGGAGTGGGGTCTTATAAAAGGGAGAACAGACAGTGACATAGAGTCACACAGAGGGAAGATGCCATGTGAACATACATCTACAAACCAAGGAATGTTAAGAAAAGCTTGGGGCTATCATAGACTTGAAAAGGTAGGATCTTCCCCTAGAGTTGACAGACTGGCCAATGCCCTGAATTTGGACTCCTCACCTCCAGAACTGTGAGACAATATATTTCTGTTCTTTAAAGCCACCTGCTTTGTGGTATTTTGTCATGGCAGCCCTAGGAAACGAAGACAGCTGTATATAAATAAACTTTTCTGTTGTGTGGCAACTTATTACTTTACCTCTCCTCCTATACCACAGGGATTAGATTAAACAAGAAGACATTCTAAAATAGTTTGGGAATGAGAAAACTGTTGGTAAAAGACTGAACTTACTCTGAGTTCCCACCTAGTTCCATCTTCCTCAACGTGGACACCTATTTCCTCACTTCCCTTGCCTACTTATGTGTTCTTGTTTCTTCCACCATATATCACAGAAGACAACTGACTAAATTGAGTATTTGAGCATGAGATTCTCAAGATTAATTTAACAGTAAAGGGGCTACAATGATCCACTTAACATTCCAAATTCCAGTATGTGATTACTTTTAAAAGGATAAAGAAAAATTACTTAAGTTACTTGCACCTGGTTTCCAAATCTTTTTGGAGGTTCAGCTTTTCACTTAAAAGTACATCAATCCTGGCTTTTGATTCCTGGAGTTGATTTTGTAATGACTGCAATGGATTTCATAGAAAAAACAGTTAACTTTCCTAGGAGTTACTACTTTATAAGAGAGTATTTTTTAGTCATGCAGTTCCCATACCATTAGAAGGCCTTTATAACTTGGTGAGGCATCCAGACTTATGCAGTCTTTTTCTTCTTCTGACTGACTTTTACCTTCTTTACACGGTCTATAAAAAGATACATGCAGTATACTTCTTATGAAAAATCTATCTTCAAAGGAAAAAAAAAATCTTACAACGATAAAACACAAACCTTGAAAACATTACACTATGTGAAAGAAGCAGTCATAGGTATGATTCCATTTATATAAAATATCCAGAACAGGCAAATCCATAGAGGCAGAAAGTAGATTAGGAGTAGTTTAGACTGGGGGATGAAGGCATAGGGAGAAAATGAGGAATGACTGCTAATGGGTGCAGGGCTTCTACCTGGGGTGATGAAAATGTTCTAAAATTGATTGTGGTGATGGTGGCACAACTCTGTGAATAAATTAAACCCACTAAATTGTACACTTTAAGAAGGTGAATTTTATGATATGTGAATTATATCTCAATAAGACTGTTATATTTAAAAAGCTGTTTAGTTCCAAAACGGCAGCTTGAAGAGCTCCACTGACCTGGCCCCTAGTGAAAAAATAAAAAGGCCACCATTTAAATGTAAAGCCTTTAGAAATGGCCCTAAAGATAAACAGCAAATGAAGAAACATTTATTTACGGAAATCTATAAAAACTGAATAAGAAAGATAAAAGTCAGTGGTATTTGAACCAAGATTGCTCCTTCCTTGCCCCTTCCCAGCTTAGCAAGAGTGAGACTCACTCCAGACGGACCCAATCGAAAACACCAGGATCCCTCTCCCACCAGCTTCCCAGTTGGAGGGTTTTCTTCCCAAGAGACGCAGAACTTAAGCACTCCTTATTCTATCCCCAGTTACCTATTTCTGAGGTTAAGTCTTAAGCAAGTGCTGCTGAGAGGTGGGAGCTCCTTCTTCTGCCCAACATCTATTCATGGACAGAGGTTTGATCTTGGGCATGGAGTGTTGACAACATGGGGGCCCCAACTACCCTTGCCATGGCTCATGAGGTGGTAGTTTTATACCAAGGGAGGCAGACAATGAGGGCCTCAGGCTGCTAGGCTGCTTCCCAATCCCTCTCCACCTAGTGCTCAGCTCCTATAGTAGGAGTGTCACTCAGAGTGAAGTTTGTCATTGACCCTATCCACAGCTCCAGAGCCCTGGCTCAGGGATTTTGCTTCAGGGGAGAAGTAGGCCATAAAACAGATAGATGCAAATCTCTTCTCAAAGGAACTGCCCTCATTTGCAACAGAGCATGAAGAAGTTCAAGCCTAAGGGCGCTCTCAAGAACAGTGGAGGTTGTGGTGAAAGACAACTGGAAAGAGATTCCTGGATTTAATGAAGAGACAGCCTAGATTGTAGGCCACCCAGTTTACAGGAGAGAATCAGGGAATAAGACAGCTGGGAGAAATCCTCCTGGGGTCAGAACACTGCCCTCAGAAACTATTCCTTGAAAGGAGCCACAATACTATTGGATTCATTTGTAGAACAATTTATGCCCCAGGAAATTGTTGAAACAAAACAACCAGCCAGCATTTAGTGGAGTTTAACAAATGTGGTCAGGAAAGAAGAGGAAGAGAGCCCTATAGATGTACCATTATCATCCCAGGGTGACTGTGGGAATATCCAAAGCTGCATCTCCTTGAGGAGCAACATCAGATGCTTAAAACTGTTGGGAGGAAATAGACTCCACCACTAAATAATTCCAGCCAGTTACTAAGTAAATAAATAAGCAAATAATAACAAGCCGTGGAGGAAGGGGGAGGGAGAAGTCCCCAGAGGTGATACAATATATTATTTAAAACATCCAGTTTCTAAAAAAAAATTTATAAGCTTGCAAGGAAATGGAAAGGTAGGACTCATACACCAGAAAAGAAGCAGACAACAGAACCTGCGTGTGAGAGAGGTCAGATATTGAATTTGACAAAGACTTCAAAGTAGCCACTATAAGTATGTTCAACAAAGGAACATTAATAAGTGTACTAACATACACATAAAATACTAGAAGGCAAGAAGAGAGAAAATGGAGCAGAAAAATTATTCAAAGGAATAGCAGAAAACTTCCCAAATTTATCGAAAAACAATAACCTACACATCCAGGAATTCAACAAACTCCAAGTAGGATAAACACAAAGAGATTCACAAACAGACACATCATAGTAAAAATGCTAAAAGTCAAAGACAATGAGAAAATCTTGAAAGCAACAAATGAAAATGACTTGTCACTTACAATGGAAACCCGATGATTAACAGTTGACTTCTCAGAAGAAACAATGGCAGAAGGGGGCATGGGATAACATATTCAAAGTACTCAAAAAAAAAAAAAAAAAAGAAAGTGTCAACCAAGAATCCAACAGCCGACAAAGCTATCTTTCAAAATTGAAGGTAAAATATTTTCCTAGAAAAACAAAAACTGAAAGAATTTTTTAGTAGCAGACCCACCTTACAAAAAATGCAAAAGGTAGTTGTTCAGGCTAGAAGCCTGTGATTCCAGACAGAAATCTGAATCCACAGGAAAAAAACCAAAGAGCACAGGTAATTATGTGATGATAAAACACACTATAAAAGCATTTTTTCTCCTTCCTTCCTTCTTCTCTCAACTAATTTAAAAAGCAATTGCATACTCAGTAGAATAGAACTGAGAGTCCAGAAATAAACCCACACATCTATATAGTCTCTTTAATAAATGGTACTGGGAAGACTAGATTTCCACATGCAAGAGAGTGAAGCAGGAGGCAGGGCCAATATGGCAGAGTAGTCAAATGCTTCCTATGTCCCTCTTACAACAAAGACCCAAATAAACAACTGAATCAATTGTATATGACTATCTACGAGCCCTGAACATCAAAGGCAAAGTGGAGGAATCAGACTGAGTGGTGGGGTGAGGGAGAGATGGTTCGGAAGCAGCGAGGAGTTGCCAGACCTGAGCCAGCGGGAGCCACAGCCCTTCAGCCTGGACCAGCTCAGGGTGCACAGTGAGGTGGGCAAGCAGCGGTGGCGCTAGGGAGGCATCTTCCACATCAGGAAAGACCCAGCGGCAAAAAATCTACTCGGCCATCCAGAACCAGTGAAAAGCAGCACTCAAGCCGCTAAAGATAAGTACTTGCTTGTGGCCTACCGTGGGGATTAAAAAAAAAAAAAAAACTCATTTGGGAAACACCTCTCTCCCATTTACCTCCCCCCTCCCCACTGGGCACTGGTTCCCATCCAGCTTCAGTGATTGATGAGTCCCCTGGGCTGGAAGTAGGAACCTTAAGGCGCCCTGAGCCATTCTCCCAGCCTTGAAGAGAGAACAAATTAACAGAGAAAAAATAAGCTGCCAGCTCCCCTAAGCCAGGACCTCAGGGTTGGCACAGCTCCTTTGCCTAGGCACAGGCGTAAGGGGTCCACAGACACTGAATGCCTTTCACTACTGCATAGACTTGTGTGGGCCCATTTCAACAGCGTTAAGACCTCACTACCACAGTACAACAGAGTATATACCTGAAGTCTAACTTCAACTGTTTCAGCTGTGAGGTGGCAGGATTATGACGACTGACACTGTTCTGCCCATTAAGCAGGCTCCTCACCTGCCCACATCAGGGGCATGAGGACTGGTGGCTCCACCCACGCCACGTAGCCACCTGCGACAGGGGTCCAAGAATAAGTGGTGCACTCCAGTTCTTAGAGCCAACAGTGTAGGGTGCTCACAGTCCAGCTGCAAAACTCACCTATCTACTCGCTCTACGAAACAGGGATATGCTTTCCTTTCAGACACTCAGGGGCAGCCATCAGCCCCCTGCCTTCCTCAGGGTGTGACCCCTACTACAGCCAGATACCTGTGCCTACACCAAACACCCATGCCTGTTTAGGACTGCAGATGAGAGCTTGCACCACACATTTGGTGACTGACTACCTGGACACCTAAGCTGAATCCATACAAGAAAACTTAATGGACTCCTTGGCTCACATACTTAGCAACAGATCTAACTACCTGGTGACAGAACGACAGAGTTCCAAAGGTGCCAATAATCAAAATACCATGTAAGCAACCTATTTGGGCATATCAAAACAAAATAAAGCAAGAAGCTAGGACAAAGTAAGTAAGTATAAAATAAAAAAATTATAATAACTTATTGATGGCTTGGAGACAACAGTCAATATCAAATCACATAGAGGCAGACCATGATGGCTTTAGAAAGCTCCCAAAATAAAGAATCAAGAAATTTTCTGGAGGAAGAGAATTTCTTGGAATTACCAGAAGCACAATACAAAAGATTAATATACAGAACTCTTCAAGAAATTAGGAAGGAAATCTTCAAAATGCAGAGAAAGCCAAAGAACACACAAAGCAGTAGCAGAACTTAAAAAGGTTATTCAAGAGCATAATGACAAATTTAATAGGCTGCAAGAATCCATAGAGAGACAGCAATCAGAAATACAGAAGATTAACAACAAAATTTCAGAATTACACAACTCAATAGAAAGTCAAAAGAGCAGAATTGAGGCAGTAGAAGTCAGAATTAGTGAGACTGTGACAAAGCACTTGACACCAACTTATCTGAGGAAAAATCAGATAAAAAGATTTTAAAAAATGAGGAAACTCTTAAGAGTTATGTGGGACTCTATCCAGAGAAATAACCTACGAGTGACTGAAGTACCAGAACAGGGGGAGATAATAGAAAATACAGACAAAATTGTTCAGGATTTGTGTACAGAAAACTTCCCTGCTATCATGAAAGATAAGAAGATATCTATCCAAGATGCTCATCGTACTCCAAATAAGGTAGATCCCAAAAGAAAGTCACCAAGACATATTATAATCATACTTGCCAAAACCAAAGATAAAGAGACTTTTACGAGCACCTAGGGATAAACGAAAAGTGATCCACAAGGAGAGTCAGTAAGAATAACCTCGGACTACTCGGCAGAAACCATGCAGGCAAGAAGGCAATGAGATAACATATATAAAGCCTTGAAGGAAAAAAATTGCCATCCAAGAATTATATAACCAGCAAAACTGTCTCTCAAATATGATGGTGAAATTAGGGCATCTCCAGATAAACAGAAGTTTAGGGAATCTGCAAAAACCAAATCAAAATTACAAGAAATACTAAAGGGAGTCCTCCACTTAGAAAATCAATAACATCAGATAACAATACAAGACTAGAACACAGGACAGAGCAATCAGATATCGACTAAGACAGGGAAGTCACAAAAATAAAGCAAAGCTAAAACACTGAAAATAGGGAAATAGAGATGGCAATATATAAAAGGTGACAACATTAAAACAAAAAAGAGGGAGTAAAAAATGTAGTCATAGATTTTTCATATGGAGAGGAAGTCAAGGCAATATAAAGAAATAAAAGACTGGTATAAACTTAGAAAAACAGGATAAATGTTAAGGTAACCACAAAGGAAACTAACAATCCTACAAGTCAAAACAAAAAACTAGAAAAATATAAAGGCTCAACAAATACAAAATCAACAACAATGAAAAAGATGAAAAGAAAATACATAAACATAAACGACTCAGCACATAAAGTTAAGTAGAACAAAGAAACTGTAAACAACACACAAAAAAAGACATCAAAACAACAGCATTAAACTCATATCTATCAATAATTAGGCTGAATGTAAATAGACTAAATGCACCAATAAAGAGACAGAGAGTGGCAGATAGGGTAAAATAACATGATCTGTCTATATGCTACCTACAAGAGACACACCTTAGACTTAAAGACACAAACAAGCTAAAACTCAAAGGATGGAAAAAAATATATCAAGTAAATAACACTCAAAAAAGAGCAGGAGTGGCAATACTAATCTCTGACAACATAGACTTTAAAGTAAAATCCACCACAAAGGATAAGGAAGGACACTATATAACGATTAACGGATCAGTACACCAGGAGGACATAACCATAATAAATATTTACGCACCCAAAGACAGGGCTCTAAAATACATAAAACAAACTCTAACAGCACTGGAAAGAGAGATAGACATCTCCACAATAATAGTAGGAGAATTCAACACTCCACTATCAGTGAAGGACAGAACATCCAGAAAGAAGCTCAATAAAAGACACGGAATATCTAAATGCCACAATCAACCAACTTGATCTCATGAACATATACCGAACATTCCACCCAACACAGCTAAGTATAGTTTCTTTTCCAGTGCACATGGAACATTCTCCAGAATAGACCACATACTAGGCCATAAAGCAAGCCTTAACAGAATCCAAAGCATTGAAATACTACAAAAGCATCTTTTCTGACCATAAAGGTAGAAATCAGTAACAGAAAAAGCAAGGAAAAGAAAATCAAACACATGGAAACTGAACAATGCCTAACTCAAAAACTACTGGGTTACAGAAGAAATTAAGGATGGAATAAAGAAATTCATAGAATCAAATGAGAATGAAAACACACTCCACCAGAACCTTTCGGACTCAGCATAAGCAGTGCTCAAAGGTCAGTTTATATCAATAAACACATACGTGCAAAAACAAAAAAAGGCCAAAATCAAAATATTAACCCAACAACTGGAACAAGTAGAAAGAGACCAGCACCAGAAGCTCTTGGGCACCAAAACAAAGGAAATAATAAGATTAGAGCAGTATTAAATGAAATAGAGAATAGAAAAACAATTGAAAGAGTTAACGAGACTAAAAGCTGGTTCTTTGAAAAGATCAACAAAATTGATAAACCATTGGCCAACCTGACAAAAGAAAAACAGAAGAGGAAGCAAATAACCCGTAAAAGAAATGAGATGGGTGATATCACAACAGACCCAACTGAAATTAGAAGAATCATAACACAATACTATGACAAACTGTACTCTAACAAATTGGAAAACCTCGAGGAAATGGACAAATTTCTAGAAACTCACTACCAACCTAAACTAACCCAAACAGAGGTAGAACAACTAAATAAAACTTAACAAAAGAAGAGATTGAAGAAGTAATTTAAAAACTCACAACAAAAAAAAAGCCCTGACCCTGACAGGATCACTGGAGAATTCTACCAAACTTTCAATGAAGAGTTAACACCAGTACTACTAAAGGTATTTCACAGCATAGAGAAGGATGGAATACTACCACTCATTCTATGAGGCCAGCATAACCGTGACACCAAAACCAGGTAAAGACATCACAGAAAAGAAAATTACATACCA
>NW_004444020.1:10937756-10949688 GCF_000243295.1 Trichechus manatus latirostris
ACCAACAAAGAGAACTTCAAAGAGGAAATCACCAAATTAATACCATTTACAAAACCCCCAAGAAGATAAAATACTTAAATCCAACCAGAGATGTAAAAGACCTATACAAGGAAAACTACAAGACACTACTGCACGAAACCAAAAGAGAACTACATAAGTGGAAAAACATACCTCACTCATAGATAGGAAGATTCAACATTGTGAAAATGTCAATTCTACCCAAAGCGGTCTACAGATACAATGCAATCCCAATCCAAATTCCAATGACATTTTTTAATGAGATGGAGAAACAAATCACCAACTTCATATGGAAAGAAAAGAGGCCCTGGATAAGTAAAGCATTATGGAAGAAGAAGAACGAAGTGGGAAGCCTCATATTACCTGATTTTAGAACCTATTATACTGTCATGGTAGTCAAAACAGCCTGGTACTGGTACAACAACAAATACATAGACCAATTAACAGAATTGAAAATCCAGATGTAAACTCATCCACCTATGAGCAGCTAATATTTGACAAAGGCCCAAAGTCCCTTAAATGGGGAAAAGACAGTCTCTTTAACAAATAGTGCTCGCATAACTGGATATAACATCTGCAAAAAACTGAAACATGACCCATACCTCACACCATGCAAAAAACTAACTTAAAACGGATCAAAGACCTAAAAATAAAATCTAAAATGATAAAGATCATGGAAGAAAAAAACAGGAACAAAGCTAGCAGCTCTAATACATGGCATAAACAGAATACAAAACATAACAATGCCCAAACACCAGAAGAGAAACTGGATAACTGGGAGCTCCTAAAAATCAAACACGCTCATCAAAAGACTTCACCAAAAGAGTAAAAAGGCAACCTACAGACTGGGAAAAAATTTTTGGCTATGACAAATCCGATTAGCGTCTAATCTCTAAAAGCTACAAGATACTGCAAAACCTCAACAACAAAAGGACAAACAACCCAATTTAAAAATGGGTAAAGGCTATGAGCAGGTACTTTGCCAAAGAAGACATTTAGGCGGCTAACAGACACATGAGAAAATGCTCACGATCATTAGCTATGAGAGAAATGGAGATCAAAACTACAATGAGATACCATCTCACCCCAACAAGGCTAGCATTAATAAAAAAAACACAAAATAATAAATGTTGGAGAGGTTGTGGAGAGACTGGAACACTTACACAGTGTTGGTAGGAATGTAAAATGGCACAACCACTTTGGAAATCGATTTGGCACTTCCTTAAAAAGCTTGAAATAAAAGTACCATATGATCCAGCTATCCTGCTCCTTGGAATATATCCTAGAGAATTAAGAGCCATCACACAAATAGATATATGCATACCCATGTTCACTGCAGCATTGTTCACGCCACCAAAAAGATGGAAACAATCTAGGTGTCCATCAACGGATGAATGGATAAAGAAATTATGGTATATTCACACAATGGAATACTATGCAATGATAAAGAACAATGATGAATCCATGAAACATAACATGGATGACTCTGGAAGGTATTATGCTGAGTGAACTCAGTCAGTCGCGAAAGGACAAATATTGTATAAGACCATTATTATAAAAACCCAAGAAAAGGTTTAAACACAGAAGACAACACTTTTTGATGGTTACGAGGGTAGGGAGGGAGGGAGAGGGATATTCACTAACTAGAAAGTAGACAAGAAATATCTTAGGTGAAGGGAAGGACAGCACACACTACAGGGGAAGTCAGCACAACTGGACTAAACCAAAGCTCAGAAATTTCCTGAATACAACCAAACACATCAAGAGACAGAGTAGCAGGGGCGGGGGTCTGGGGACCATGGTTTCAGGGAACATCTAGGTCAACTGGCATAATAAAGTTTATTAAGAAAATGTTCTGCATCCAGAACATTTGAGTGGCATCTGGGGTCTTAAATGCCAGTGAGTGGCCATCTAAGATGCATCAATTGGTCCCAACCACCCGGAGTAAAGGAGAATGAAGAATACCATGGACACAAGGGAAGTATTAGCTCAAGAGACAGAAAGGGACACACAAACCAGAGACTTCATTATCCTGAGACCAGAAGAACTAGATGGTGCCCGGCTACCACAATGACTGCTCTCACAGGGAACACAACAGTCCCTGAGGGAGCAGGAGAAAAGTAGGGTGTAGAACTCAAATTCTAGTAAAAAGACCAGACTTAATGGTTTTATTGAGACTGGAGGGACCCTGGAAGACATGGCCCCTGGGCTCCCTGTTAGCCCAAAACTAAAACCATTCCCAAGGCCATCTCTTCAGACAAAGATTAGACTGGACTATGGGACATAAAATGATACTCATGAAGAGTGTGCTTCTTAGCTCACGTAGATACATGAGATTAAAGGAGCAGCTCTCATCTGGAGGCGAGATGATAAGGCAGAGAGGGTCAGGAGCTTGTTGAATGGACATGGGAAACCCAGGGTAGAAAGGAAGAGTGTGCTGTCATAGTATAGAGAGAGCAAGTAGAGTCACAAAACAATGTATGTATAAATTTTTGTATGAGAGACTAACTGGAATTATAAACTTTCACTTAAAGGACAATAATAAAAAAAAAAAAACTGAAGCAGGAGCCAAACCTCACACCATATATAAAAAGTAATTCAAAATGTATCAAGAACCTAAACATAAGAACTAAAACCATAAAACTCTTAGAAGAAAACATAGGGGTATTGCTAAGGGGCCTAGTTTTTATCGACAGATTCTTAGATATGACATCAAAAGTACAAGCAGCAAAAGACAAAATAGATAAATGGAACTTCATAAAAATTAAACACTTTTGTTCATCAAAGGACTTTATTAACAAAGTGAAGAGACTATCTACAGATAGGGAGAAAAACTTTGGGAACCATATATCTGATAAGAGTTTAATATCCAGAATATATAAAGAATTCCTACAACTTAACAGCAAAGAGATAAAGAACCTAATTAAAAAATGGGCAAAGGATTTGAATAGATATTTCACCAGAAGGGATATACAAATGACCATCAATCACACAGAAAGATGCTCAACATCATTAGGAAGCTGCAAATTAAAACCACAATGAGATATTGCCTCGCCCCAACTAGAATGGCTATGATAAAATTAAAAAAAAAAAAAAAAAGGAAAATAACAGGTGTTGGGAGGATGTGGAGAAATTGGAAACCTTATCCATTGCTGGTGGGGATGCAAAATGGTATAGCTGCTGTGGAAAACAGTTTGGTGGCTTCTCAAAAAATTGAACACAGAATTACCATATGACCCAGAAATCCTAATCCTGGGTACATGTCCAAAAGAACTGAAAGGAGCAACTCAAACAGACACAGGTATACCAGGGTTCACTGTAGCACTATTCACACTAGGCAAAAGATGGAAACAACCTAAACGTTCAAGAACAGATAAACAAAATGTGGCATATATATACAACGGTATATTACTCACCTTAAAGAGAAATCAAGTACTGATACATGCTATAACATGGATGAACCCTGAAAACATTATGCTATGTGAAATAAATCAGTCACAAAAGAACAAATCCTGTATGATCCCATTTATATGAAATAGGCAATTGGAGAGAGACCACAGATTATGACTGGTTACCAGGGCTGGGAGAAGGGGAAAATGTTAGGGAGCACTGAGATTATGTTAACGGTGATAGAATAATTTGAAAAAGGACAGTAACAGTGGTATACAACATGATGAACATAATCAATGTCACTGAATTATACATATAAAAATGTAATTACATGTGTAAAAAAAAGAAAAAAACAATTTTATAAAATAATATGTATATAATGTACTTTGGGGCCTATAACACGTAGAAATGTAATGTAAGTGTAACATAGTGGCCAATAATAACATAGACAGGTGGGTGGGTTCAAACTGTATTTGGCTAAGAAATAGCTAAACAAAAAACAAAAAACCCAAACCCACTGCTATCGATTCTGACTCATAGAACAGAGTAGAACTGTGCCCCATACAGTTTCCAAGGCTGTAAATCTTTGCGGAAGCAGACTGCCACATCTTTCTCCCACGGAGCTGCTGGTGGGTTCGAACTGCTGACCTTTTTTTTGGTCAGCAGCTGAGTGTTTAACCATTGTGCCACCAGGGCTCAAGAAAGTAATTATAGATGGTAATGTAATAATTATAACAATGTACTATTGGGTGTGCAACATCAATAGATGTAATATATATAACAATACTACTATAAAAGGGGGTAAAGGGAATAAAGAGTGGGTTCGAACTGCCAACTTTTTGGTTAGTAGCTGAACACTTAACTATTATGCCATCAGGGCTCCTTATACACCTATTCCTCACTTATCTACTACTTCATTATCCAGCAGGTGCCTGTTCTGGGATCCCATCTCCTATGCGGCCTGAGGCCCTGCAGCTCAAAATTGATGTGAGATAGGAAAGGAGGAAGGAAAGAGCATCCGAGAGGGTGTTTGGGAGAAATTCATGGAGTTTAATGATATCCCAAAGTGAAGAGAACTAGGCCTGAACTCTCCACCTAGGTGGGGCAGGGTGTGCAGCCAAGCTCACAGTACTCTTGCAGGAAGCCTTGAGCCTTGGTGACTTGCCAGGCCCAGAGGGCAGAGCAGGCTCCAGGATCATGAACCCAGGGCTTGTAGGGGTGGGAGTGGAGCCCTGGAGGCGACTTCACAAGGGAAGCTCTGACCCAGCACAGAGGAAGGTGAAGTGGTTAGGCTGTGGGCCCTTCAGTCACACAGCCTGGCTTTACCCAGCTGTCTCAGTTATCTAGTGCTCCTATAATAGAAATACCACAAGTGGATAGCTTTAACAAACAGAAATTTAGTATCTCACAGTCCAGGAGTCTAAAAGTCCAAATTCAGGGTGCCAGCTTCAGGGGAAAGATTTTTCTTTCCATTGGCTCTGGGGGAAAGTCCTTGTCATCAATCTTCCCCTGGTTTAGGAGCTTCTCAGTGCAGGGACCCCGGGTCCAGAGAACGTGCTCCTCTCCCAGTGCTTCTTTCGTGGTGGTATGAGGTCCCTCTGATTGACTCAAGATATAAATGAATTCTATAGATTGAGTCCTGCTTCATTAACATAACTGCCTCTAATCCTCATTAACATCACAGAGGTTAGGATTTATAACACACAGGGTAATCACATCAGATCACAAAATGGTGGACAACCACACAATAGTGGGAATCATGGCCTAGCCAAGTTGACATAAATTTTTGGAGGACACAATTCAATCCATAACACCAGCTTTGTTTCCTCCAAGCCTCCACCTCCACAGAGGAATAATCCTTAACTGGACTTGTCACAGTGATGAGCACTTCAATAAATTTTAACTGTTATTATTTCTATGATATTCTGTAAATTAAAAAATCAGACAAATGGACGGTCTGAAAACAAACAAACAAAAATCCTCCATTTTCAAATAACGCCAGTTTTTGCATAATGACATGTTCCTTGGAACCTAACCATATTGATATGTGAGGGGTGGGTATACAGGTGTATGTTTCTATATATCACTGTAATTCAAATGACATAAATCTGAAGCTAATTCTGGTAAGTTAAGGTATATATGGTAAACCTTAGAGCAGTCACTAATAAAATTATTTAAAACAATGCAGTAAAAAATCATTAGAGATTAAAATGTTACATTAGAAAATATTGAAAATATTCATGCAATGCAAATGAAAACAATAAAGGAAGAACAAAAAAGGATCAAAACAGACAGGAGACATATAGAAAACAAAAAGTAAAATGACAGGCATACAGCCAACTTGCTGTGCAACAGACCGCTTTTGGTGATCTTTCTAGTCATGGTCTTGTTAACTCCCACCCAAGTGATTGGGTAGGACTCTGCAAATAAGGCAAGTGTGGACCACCAAGGGGATTGGTCAGTTTTGCCTTAAAAGAGAGCCAATCCCAGAGAGAGAGAGAGGATCCCACCACCACCAAGGAAGAAGAGGCAGGAGCAAGTGGAGCACATCCTTTGGACCTGGGATCCCTGCGCTGAGACCCTCCTAAACCCAGGAGACGGAGCTATAAGATGGAGAGAAACGGTAGCAGAGAAACAGCAGTGGGACAGGACAGCAGGAGACAGCGCAGTGGGCTTCCTGGCCCATGGAGTGAGAAAGACAGAGGTCAAGGGCCAGGGAGAGGCCTATTTGCAAGTATGGCTGGGAAGAGGCTATCCTGATGGAAGAACTGAGCATTCCTGAACCTGGATTGTAAACTGTTGCTTCCCTAATAAACCCCATAATCGTGAGCATTCTCTCTGAGTTCTGTGTGGCCACTGGAATGAATTATCGAACCCAGCAGAGAAGGAGAGAGTGCTATGGGAGGGACAGTTGGTGTCAGAACTGGTAAAGATGGTGGAGAGAGGAGGCATGTCCGACCTCTGCTTCATAGGAATCAGCCTTGGGCTGTTGATCTTGATCCTCCTTCCCCTTTGTAAAGTTAGAGGAAGTCAGACACCACTACCATGCCATTTTTACAGTTGGCATCTGTCATGGATTACATTGTGTCCCCCCAAAACGTGTCAACTTGGTTAGGCCATGAGTCCCAGTATTATGTGGTTGTCCTCCATTTTGTGACTGATATAATTTTTCTATATGTTGTAAATTCTAATCTCTGCCAGTGGTTAATGAGGAAAGATTAGATTATGCTGAAGAGGATTAGGGTGGGATGTAACATCCTTGCTCAGGTCACATCCCTGATCCAATATAAAGGGAGTTTCCCTAGGGTGTGGCCTGCACCACCTTTTATCTTACAAGAGATGAAAGGAAAGGGAAGTGAGCAGAGAGTGGGGGACCTCATACCACAAAGAAAGCAGCGCCGGGAGCAGAGTGTATCCTTTGGACCCGGGGTTCTTGTGCAGAGAAGCTCCTAGCCCAAGGGAAGATTGATGACAAGGACCTTCCTCCAGAGCCAACAGAGAGAAAGACTTCCCCTGGAGTTGATGCTCTGAATTTGGACTTCTAGCCTACTAGACTGTGAGAAAATAAATTTCTCTTTGTCAAAGCCATCCACTTGTGGTATTTCTGTTATGGCAGCACTAGATAACTAAGACAACGTCAGAAGCGGGATTCTTTGCAATAGCTCCAGACTCATGGAAGCATGAAATTCTGTAAGAGAAAGAAACAAGGGGCTTGGGAAGTGAAACTTAATTCTTAGATGGTTACGTTGGTTGTTGTTACCTTTAACGGCTTAAAGAAAGGTTGTGCTGTAGCTATGGGGAAAGAAGCCCCATCTGGAATGGTCTAGGGCAGGGGCCAGGCCAGATAAGCAGGACAAATGATAGGGGGCCATGGTCCACTGGTTCCACCCAGCCAGAAGCCCTAGGCCATATGCATATGAATGGGAAGATAGTCAAGGGGTGGAGAAGATGAAACTGGAATGTTTTAAGAAGAGTTATGTGTTTAGGACTATGCTTTCAATTGAGTGTACTATGGATATTGAATGTTTCTCCTACCTAGTGTTGTAAAACAGACCTCAATGATAGAAATGAATACAGAGTATTATAGATTACAGAGAGTGTGTAACTCTGCCTTCAGCCAATACTTGATTGAATATGCTAAAAGGGGAACTAGGATTTACCTAAGGGGAACACAGGCTATTGGTTCGAATGCAGTAGCCCTGTGTATAGAGTAGGGGCTTAGGTTGAAAACCTGAGCTCCACCCAGATTTTGCATTTGCAAAGATACGCAGAACCACCTAAAACTGCTGAGAGAACAGGAGATTGGAAGGAAGAACTTGCATTAAAAAAAAGTGAGTGTTTTGCTTTTTGAATTTTGAGCAAGTGGTTTGCTGTTGGATGCATCAAGGCAGGAAAAGTCAGTGCCAGTCAGATAGAACCCCCTTCCAGGACTAGAAGTTAAAGGGAGCTAGCAAGTAGGCAGCTTGGTATGCTCACTTGTGGTGACCACCTGGATCCACTCATGAGTGGCAGTGGGGGAAGTGCTGAAATGAAGAGAGACTGAGTTTGGACATGTGCCATTGGCACCTGTTGACCTAGCCCACAGGGGCTAGGGATGGAGAGGAAGGGCTGGCTGGTCAGAAGTAAAGGGAGTTGTGTGGACTCCTGAAGTTTATGGGTGGAACCTGTTGACCCAGCTCAAGAGACTTAGGGATGACACAGTGTGAACGGGCTGTCTGAAGTGCCAGGAGGTGTATATGAACTCTCGAGCCTAAGGCTGCTACCTATTGTGACCTAGCTTGAATGGCTAGGGATGAGCTAACTAGAATCCGACCGAATGCAGAGAAAGATGTTTGACACTGTGAGCTGGTGGAGATTGCTGCAATCTGATGGCTTATTCTGGACTGGACTTTGCTTATGGATGTAGATGCTCAAAGTTCCAACCAGAACAGAAGATTATTCAACACCAAGGAAAAAGCCTGTCTCCTCGGGGTACTGGTTTGATAGGGATGAGCAATTTAAACACTGGCTATCTAAAACAAGGGGAGATAAAGGTATGAAGTGGCTGGTTTACACGCTTTCATGAGTGTGCTTACATTAAATGAGGAAGACAAGGGAGGACCCTCACTGAATAGATTCGTCTTTTCCTAATGGGTCTGGGGAAGAGAGGGTGGGGAAAGATGCTGATAGGATTATATGATTCAGTTGTGAGTACTGATTGTTAACAGGGTTAACTGTGATTGTAAATACTGTAATTGCAGAAGCTGTGTGAAAGAGTGGACTAAGGGGGAGGCACTGCTGGACTTGAGTATAGTAGCTGAACCTAAAGTCCCTTAAAGGTTTTGCTATGCTGATACCTCGTGAGGCTCAGAGCAAGGGAATAATCTTCTCTCAGTTAAATTTTATCAGAGGCCAGAAAAGGTTAAGACGAGATGACTTTTGGAGAACTTGACCAAATCAGGCGGATACCTGCAGCAGATCTGAATGGCTAGTACCTGAGTCAGCTCACCCTGAGGACTCTTCTGCCCTGCTGAAGGACTAATTGGTAATGACTGTTTTGGGCTGATAAAATGATTTGGACGGAGAGGTTATCCTCCAAGTATGAAAGAACCATGGCTAGAAAAGCCAGGGGGTGGCCTGTAGTGCGATGCACCACTTTTATGTGGCCCTTCTAGACATGGTCTTGTAACTCCCACCCAAGATACTGGGTGGGACTGTGCAAATAAGGCAAGTGCGGACCACCAAGGGAATTGGTCAGTTATGCCTTAAAAGAGGGCCAATCCCAGAGAGAGAGGATCCCACCACCACCAAGAAGAACCAGGAGCGAGCGGAGCACTTCCTTTGGACCTGGGATCCCTGCGCTGAGACCTTCCTAAACCCAGGAAACAGAGAGAGCTGTAATACAGAGAGAATCGGTGGCAGAGAAACAGCTGCAGGCCAGGCCAGCAGAAGACGGTGCAGAGGGCTTCCTGGCCCATGGAGTGTGAAAGGCAGAGGTCAAAGACCAGGGAGAAGCCTATTTTCGAGCATGGCTGGGAAGAGGCTATCCTGATGGAAGAACAGTATCCCGAGCAATCCTGAACCTGAATTGTAACCTGTTACTTCCCTAATAAACCCCATAATCGTGAGCATTCTCTGTGAGTTCTGTGTGGCCACTGGAATGAACTATCAAACCCAGCAGAGAAGTAGAGAGTGCCATGGGAGGGACGGTTGGCGTCAGAATTGGTAAAGATGGTGGAGACAGGAGGCATGTCTGACCTCTGCCTCACAGGAATCAGCCTTGGGCTGTTGATCTTGATTCTCCTTCCCCTTTGTGAAGTTAGAGGAGGTGAGACACCGGTCTTATGCCATTTTATACTATATCAATAAAAACAGTAAATGTGAATGGATTAAACAACCCAATCAAAAGGCAGAATATTGTCATTCTGTATAAAAAAAAAATCATCCAAGTAATATGCTGTATAGAGAAGACACACTTTAGTTTCAAAGATACAAATAGATTGAAAGTAAAAAGATTGAACAGGATATATTATGTAAACAGCATTACAAGAAAGCTGAAGTGACAATACTAATATCAGAGAGAATAGACTTTAAAAACAAAAACTACGGAAATGAGGGGTATTTTATAGTGGAAAAAGGTCAATCCATCAGGAAGATACAACAAGTACAAACATATATGCACCTAATAACAGAGCACCAAAAGATATGAAGCAAAAATTTACAGCCAAGAAATACATGGAGCAAAACTGACAGAAATAAAGGGAGAAATACAAAATTAAATAGTAATAGTTGGAGTTTTCAATACCCTACTTTTGATAATGGATAGAACAAGCAGACAGAAAATCAACAAGGAAATAGGAAACCCGAACAAACACTATAAAGCAACCAGAGCTAAAAGACATCTATAGAACACTCTACCCAACAACAGAATATATATTCTTCTCAAGAGCACATGGAGCATTTTGTTGGGTAGACCATATGCTAGACCATAAAACACTTCAATAAATTTAAGAGGATAGAAATAATATGAAGTCTGTTCTCTGACTACAAAGAAATGACATTAGGAATCAACATCAGGAGAAAAATCAGGAAACTCACAAACAATGTGGAAATTGAATAATACACTCCTAAATAACAAACTGGTCAAAGAAGAAATTAAAAGGAAAATTAGAAAATACTTTCAGATGAATGAAAATGAAGATGCAACATACCAATAATTATGGAATGCAGCTAAATTAGTGCCTAGATGGAAATTTATAGCTGTAAATGTCTATATTAAAAAAGAAGAAAGATCTCAAATCAATAACCTAACCTTCCACTTAAATGCACTGGAAAAAAAAAGAGCAAACTAAACCTAAAGGAAGCAGAAATAAGGAAAGATTAGAGCAGAAACGAATGAAATAGAAAATAGAAAGCAATAGAGAAAACTCAATGAAAAGATCAACAAAACTGACAAACCCTAAGCCAGGCTGACCAAGGAGCGGGGTGGGAAAGCTTAAATTACTAGAATCTAATAAAAGAAGAGACATGACTACCAACATTATAGAACTAAAAAGGATTATAAAGGAATACTAGGAATAATTGTATACCAACATTAGATAACTTAGATGAATGGTCAAAATCTTAAAAATGACACAAACTACTGAAGTTGACTCTAGAAGAAGTAGACAAACTGAACAGACCTACAAGTATAGAGATTGAATTCGTAATAAAAAAATCTACCCACAAAAAAAAAAAGCCCAAGCCCAAATGGCTTCATTAAAGAAATAGCATTTCGTCATAAACTCTTCCAAAAAATAGGAGAAAACACTTCCCAACTCATTTTATAAGGCCAGTATTGTCCTGATACCAAAACCTGACAAAGACATCAGAAGAAACTACAGAGCAATAGCTCTTATGAATATGAATGCAAAATCCTCAACAAAACACTACAAACCAAACCCAGCAACATATAAAAAGAATTATACACCATGACCAAGTGAGATTTATCCCAGGAATGCAAGGTTGGTTCAACATCCAAAAATCAATTAATGTGATACATCATACCAACAGAAAAAACACAAAAATCACATGATCAAATCAATAGATGAAGAAAAGGCATTTGACAAAATCCAACACATTTTCATGACAAAAAAAAAAAAACTTCAACAAACTAGGAATAGAAAAGAATTTCCTTAACCAGATAAAAAGCATCTATGAAAAACCACAGCTAACAATATACTTAATGGTGAAAGACTAGATTCTCCCCAACATCAGGAACAAAACAAGCATGAATACTCTTTGCCAGTTCTATTGAAGACTCTACTGGAAGTTCTAGCCAGGGAAATTGGACAAGAAAAAGAAAAAAAAGGCGCTCATATTGGAAAAAAAAGTAAAAAACTATCTTTATTCACAGGTAACATGATCTTGTATGTAGAAAATCCTCAGGAATTCATTTTAAAAACTATTAGAGCTGGCAAAACTGGATATCCATTTGCAGAAAAATGAAACAGGACCCATACCTCACACCATATACAAAAACGACTTCAAAATGGATCAAAGACCT
>NW_004444020.1:10949788-10986211 GCF_000243295.1 Trichechus manatus latirostris
AACAGCATGTGTGTTACTGTTACATGAGAAACTATCTGTTCTGTAAGCCTTCACCTGAAGTACAATAAAATATTAAAAAAATAAAATAAAAAATAAAAACTATTAGAGCTAATAAACAAGTTCAGCAAGGTTGCACAACATGAGATCAATATACAAAAATCATTCGTTCTTCTATACATTCGTAATGAACAATCTAAAAATGATATTAAGAAAACAATTCCATTTACAATAGCATAAAAAGGAATAAAATACTTAGAAATAAATTTAAGAAATACAAAACTGATATCCTGAAACTATGAAGCTTTTTTTTTATTGTGCTTTAAGTGAAAGTTTACAATTCAAGTTAGTTCCTCACACAAAAACTTATACACACATTGTTATGTGACCCTAATTGCTCTCCCTATATTGTGACAGCACACTCCTCCTTTCCACCCCAGATTTCCCGAGTCCATTCAACCAGCTCCTGACCGTTTCTGCCTTCTCATCTTGCCTCCGGACAGGAGCTGCCCATTTAGTCTCATGTTATCTACTTGAGCTAAGAAGCACACTCTTCATGAGTATCATTTTATGTCCCATAGTCCAGTCTAATCTTTTGTCTGAAGAGTCGGCCTTGGGAATGGTTTTAATTTTGGGCTAACAGACAGTCTGGGAGCCATGTCTTCTGGGGTCCCTCCAGTCTCAATCAAATCATTAAGTCTGGTCTTTTTCTAGAATTTGAGTTCTGCATCCCACTTTTCTCCTGCTGCACCATGGACTCTCTGTTGTGTTCCCTGACAGAGCAGTCATTGGTGGTAGCCAAGCATCATGTAGTTCTTCTGGTCTCAGGCTGATGGAGTCTCTGGTTTATGTGGCCCTTTCTGTCTCTTGGGCTAATATTTTCCTTGTGTCTTTGGTGTTCTTCATTCTCCATTGCTCCAGGTGGGTTGGGACCAACTGATGCATCTTAAAATGGCCGCTCGCTAGCTCTTAACACACCAGACGCCACTCACCACAGTGGGATGCAGAACATTTTCTTAATAAACTTTGTTATGCCAACTGACCTAGATGTCCCTTGAAACCATGGTCCCCAGACCTCCACCCCTGCTACTCTGTCCCTTGAAGTGTTTGGTTGTATTCAGGAAACTTCTTAGCTTCTGCTTTAATCCAGTTGTGCTGACTTCCCCTGTAGTGTGTGCTGTCCTTCCCTTCACCTAAGATAATTCTTGTCTACTATCCAGTTAGTGAATACCCCTCTCCCTAACTCCCCACCCTCGTAACCATCAAAGAATATTTTATTGTGTGTTTAAACCTTACAAAACATTTTTGAAAGAAATTAAAGAAGATCTAAATAAATGGGAAAATATCCCATGTTCAAGGATCAAAAAACAACATAGTTAAGATGGCAATACTCCCCAAATGGTTCCACGGATTTAATGAAATCTCTATCAGAATTTCAGCTGACTTCTTTGCAGAAATTAACAAGCTGCTTCTAAAATTCATATGGAATTTCAAGGAACCCAGAATAATCAAAATAATCAATAGCCAAAATAATAAAAAAGTAAAATGACCCACACTTCCTGATTTCAAAACTTATTACAAAGCAACAGTAATCGAGACAGTATGGTAATAAGGATAGATATAAATCTATGGAATAGAACTGAGTGTCTAGAAATAAACCCATATATCTATGGTCAACGTATTTAAAACAAGGATGCCAAGACCACTCAGTGGGGAAAGAACAGTCTTCAACAAAGGATGCTGGGACAACTGGATTGTTGTTGTTATTGTTAGCTGCCATCAAACTGATTCTGACTCATGGCAACTCCATATGTGCTGAGTAGAACTGCTCCATAGGGGTTTCAAGGCTGTGACCTTTTGGAAACAGATCACCAGTCTTGTCTTCCAAGGCACCTCTGAGTGGGTTCAAACTGCCAACTTTACAGCTAGTAGTTGAACACACAACTGTTTCTGCCACCCTGGATAGCCACATGAAAAAAAAAGTTGGCTCCTTACCTCACACAATATACAAACAAACTCAAAATGTATTAAAGTCCTAAATGTAAGAGCTAAGACAATTAAACTCTCAGAAAAAAACACAGGGGTAAATATTCATGACCTTGGATTTGGCAAAGGATTCTTAGATATGACATCAAAAGCACAAGCAACGTAAGAACAGACAAAATGGACTTTATTAAAATTAAAAACAACCCACAGATAGGATAAAATATTTGCAAATCACGTATCTGGTAAGAGGCTTGTATCTAAAATATATTTTAAAAACTCATACAACTCAATAATAAAAATTAAATAGGCCAATTTTAAGAATGGGCAAAGGGTCTGAATAGACATTTCCCCAAGGAAGATATAAAAATGGCCAATAAGTACATGAAAGATGTTAAACATTATTAGTCATCAGGGAAATGCAAACTAAAACCACAATGAATTATCACTTTACACTGACTAAGATGGCTAGAATCAAAAACTCAGGCAACAGTAAAGTCTTGGTGAGGATGAGAACTGGGACCCTCATACACTGCCGGTAGGAATATAAAGTGTGTAGCTGCTTTGGAAAACATCTGGCAGTTTCTCAAATGATTAGTTACCATAAACTCGTAAAAAAAAAAAAAAACCATTGCCATTGAGTCGATTCCGACTCACAGCGACCCTATGGGACACAGTAGAACTGTCCTATAGGGTTTCCAAGGAATGGCTCGTAGATCTGAACTGCGACCTTTTGGTTAGCAGCCGCAGCTCTTAAGCACTGTGTCACCAGGGCTCAGTTACCATATGACCCAGCAATTCCACTCCTAGATATATACCCCAGAGAAATGAATACTTATGTTCACACTAAAAGTTATACACAAATGTTTATATATAGCAGCATTAATCATAAAAGCCAAAACCTGGGTTGAAAACAATCCAAATCTCCATTAACAGATGAACGGATAAACAAAATATTGTCTATATGTACAAAGGAATATTATTCAATCATAAAAAGGAATGAGGTACTGATACATATACAATATGGATGAACCTTGTAAACATTATGCTAAATGAAAAATGTCAGTCCCAAAAGACCACATGTTGTATGATTCCATTCATAGGGAAGTCTAGAATACGGAAATCTATAGCTAGAGAAAGTAGATTAGGGATTGCTTAGGGCTGGAGGGGAGACAATGGGAGAATGGCGGAGTGATAGCTACAAGGTGTGGGGTTTCTTTTTGAGGTGATGGAAATGTTCTAAAATTGACTATGGTGATGGCTGCCAAGTATCTGTGAATATACTAAAAACCACCGAGTTGTACACATTATTAAAAGGGTGAATTATAGCTCAATAAAGCTGTTTTAAAAAGTTGTGTTATACAAAAAAAGACCAGATTTACTGGCCTGACAGACTGGAGAAACCCCGAGAGTGTGGCCCCAAGACACTCTTTTAGCTCAGAGGTGAAGACACTCCCGAGGTTCACCGTTCAGCCGGGGACTAGACAGCCCCATAAAACAAAACGGGACTAATGCGGCACAGCAGTCCAGGGACAAGGACTAGAAGGCAGGAGGGGGACAGAAAAGCTGGTGATAGGCAGCCCAGGGTTGAGAGGGGACAGTGTTGACATGTCGAGGCGTTGTTAACCATTGTAATAAGGCAATATGTATACTGTTTAATGAGAAACTTATTTGTTTTGTAAACCTTCATCTAACGTACAAAAGAAAAAAAGAATTATATACGTGAGATCAAACTGACAACAGCAACTCAAAAGGTCTGATGGGAAGCCTAGGGGCCAGTGAGTTGAAGATAATGGTGATGCAATAATTTGGAAAAGGACAGTGAGAATAGCAGCACAACTGGAAGAATGTAATCGCTGTCAATGAATTGTACATGCAGAAATTTCTGAAATGGTGTATCTTTGGCTATGTATATTTTCCCCAAAACAAAAAAAAAGGTCCTCCAAGGTCGAGAAGGGAGTGTTGACATGTCGTGGGGTTGTTAACCAATGTCATAAAACAGTATGTATACTGACTGTTTAATGAGAAACTACTTGTTCTGTAAACCTTCACCTAAAGTACAATAAAAAAAATTTAAAAAAACATTGTGTTATAAAAATAATTTCAAGATCATAAAGTGGACAATGTTAAGAGACATTTTCAGAGAATACACAGTGAATTTGCTAAGAAGTTTCCTCTCAACAACAAAAAAATCTATGAAATTAGTCATCAAAAATTAGAATTAACCATTCAACAAAACTTTTAAAAATAATTTTTAAACAGAATTTGAGCTTGTAACTTCAGCCAGCTATGAACAGCTTTGATTCTTGCACAATAAAGGAAACTTTTTAGATGAAGAGACGATAAAATAATTTGTTTTCAAAATTTTGTTAGAAAATTATGAAGGGAATAGGCTAAAATAAATATTTGCCACAAAGATATCTAACACAAAAAGCAAAAGATCTTCAATTAAACCCATAATTTCCAGTAGTATACAAGACTTTTCTAGTAATATCAAAGAAGAATTGATTTAAAATTTGAAAAATTACAAAATATTTTTCTTTATCTTTAGATGAGTGGTACAATAAAAGACACTGACACTGCCCAATTAACACTATGGGTATATTTTGTCTCAAAGGACTTCCAAATTTACTACGAAATGTCAACTTGCAGCCTAAAATATCAAACTTGTGGTGTAGATACTTTTAAATTTTTTATGTCTGCCAAAGAAGAATTTCAACCAGATATGATAAAATTAGTTTCTATCACAACGGAGAGTTCTCCAGCTATATTAAGTCAAAAATCCAGATTTATTGGAATTTTTAAAACAAGAGACTAAAGTTTCCTTACTGTTTTGTTCTACTATATACTACAAATAGTTGTTTTGTTTTACTTGAAAATATTTGTGCTCAATTTTCTGAAGGGTGCTCTATGAAACGTATCATGGATACTGTTGTTTATTCAATAAACGTATCTGTTTACAGAACTGCTGAAAGTAACAGAAGACAATGGAATTACTGGGTTTCATTATATTTCTATTGAATAGTGCTATACTAACATATCCCTTAGACCTTCTAAAATATATGCTAACCTTACACAAATAACCAATTTAAGAAAGATGGCAATGAGGATAACTGTGAAGCTACTATGTACCAGGTACTAAGAGAGGTGCTTTACATTTAATAGGTGAAGAAAGTAATACTCATAGGGCTTATATAACTTGCTTAAAGTTACTCCAATAGTTAAGTAGTAGTGCTGGAATTCAAACCTCAACCTGGCTCCAAAGCCTGTGCACTCATATGATTCCTTATATATACTCTAAAATACCTGACCTTTTGGCTATATTTGCTCTCAAGAGAAGTCTAATATACGAATACAGTACAGGACAATTTTAAATGTTTGCAGATCTAAGGAGAAATGGGTTTCAGTAAGGAATCCTGTTTTCTTTCTTACAGTCCTCTACTTAGTTATTGACAGATTTTGTGATTTTCCTGAAGTAAAAATGCAATCGTAAGCATGCCCCCAAGCTCCCATTTGGACATGGGATCTCTGCAGCTAAATTTCTCCCTACTCTTTCTCCAATAGCCTTCAGAAGCCTCAGAAGGAACTCAATGTTCAGGGTGGTGCCCACTTTTAAGGGATGAAGAAAAGGAGCAAAACAAGAGAAATTTTGTATTTTGTTTTCTCGGTCTTCCGTAACCCAAATGTGATCATTCCAGATCAGAGGTGAACCTCAAAGCCATCTGTTTCCATTTCTCAAGACCATTGTTTACATTTCTATCTAAAGAGGACAAAATTATGGCTGTCAGGTGCCGTCAAGTTGATTCCAACTCATAGCGATCCTATGTACAACAGAACGAAACACTGCCCAGTCCTGCGCCATCCTCACAATCCTTGTTATGCTTGAGCCCATTGTTGCAGCCACTGTAACAATCCATCTCGTTTGAGGGTCTTCCTCTTTTTTGCTGACCCTCTACTTCACCAAGCATGATGTCCTTCTCCAGGGACTGCTCCCTCCTGATAACAAGTCCAAAATATGTGAGATGTAGTCTCGCCACCCTTGCTTCTAAGGAGCATTCTGGTGTACTTCTTCCAAGACAGATTTGTTGGTTCTTTTGGCAGTCTATGGTATATTCAATTATTCTTTGCCAACAGCACAGTTCAAAGGCATCAATTCTTCTTCAGTCTTCCTTATTCATCGTCCAGCTTTCAGATGCATACGAGGCGACTGAAAACACCACGGCTTGGGTCAGGTGTACCTTAATCTCCAAGGTGACATCTTTGCTTTTCAACACTTTAAAGAGGTCTTTTGTGGAGGATTTGCCCAATGCAATGCATCTTAGGATTTCTTGACTGCTGCTTCCATGGGTGTTGATTGTGGATCCAAGTAAAATGAAATCCTTCACAACTTCAATCTTCTCCGTTTATCATGATGTTGTTTATTGGTCCAGTTGTGAGGATTTTTGTTTTATGTTGAGGTGTAATCCATACTGAAGGCTGTGGTCTTTGGTCTTCATCAGTAAGTGCTTCAAATGCTTCATCTTCACTTTCAGCAAGCAAGGTTGTGTCATCTGCATAATGCAGGTTGTTAATGAGTCTTCCTCCAATCTGATGCTGCGTTCTTCTTCATATAGTCCAGCTTCTCGAATTATTTGCTCAGCATACAGACTGAATAGGTATGGTGAAAGGATACAACCCTGACTCACACCTTTCCTAACTTTAAACCACGAAGTATCCCCTTGTTCTGTTTGAATGACTGATGTATGTACAGGTTCCTCATGAGCACAAATAAGTGTTCTGGAATTTCCATTCTTCCCAATGTTATACATAATTTGTTATGATCCACACAGTCAAATGCCTTGGCAGTCAATAAAACACAGGTAAACATCTTTCTGGTACTCTCTGCTTTCAGCCAGGATCCATCTAACATCAGCAATGATATCCCTCGTTCCACGTCCTCTTCTGAATCCGACGTGAATTTCTGGCAGTTCTCTGTCAACATACTGCTGCAGCCGCTTTTGAATAATCTTCAGCAAAATTTTACCTGTGTGTGATATTAATGCACATTTGGTTGGATCACCTTTCTTGGGAATAGGCTTAAATATGGATCTCTTCCAGTTGGTTGGCCAGGTAGATGTCTTCTCCAAATTTCTTGCACAGATGAGTGATCACTTCCAGCACTGCATCCGTTTGTTGAAACATCTTGATTGGTATTCCGTCAATTCCTGAAGCCTTGTGTTTCGCCAATGCCTTCACTGCAGCTTGAATTTCTTCCTTCAGTACCATCGGTTATTGATCATATGCTACCTTCTGAAATGGCTGAACACTGACCAATTCTTTTTGGTACAGTAACTCTGTGTATTCCTTCCATCTTCTTTTGATGCTTCCTGTGTCATTTAACATTCTCTCTGTAGAATCCTTCAGTATTGCTACTTGAGGCTTCAATTTTTTCTTCAGTTCTTTCAGCTTGAGAAATGCAGAGCGTGTTCTTCTCTTTTGGTTTTCTATCTCCAGGTCTTTGCACGTCATTATAAGACTTTACTTTGTCTTCTCCAGCTGCCCTTTGAAACCTTCTGTTCAGCTCTTTTACTTCATTTCTTCCTTTTGCTTTAGCTACTCGACGTTCAAGAGCAAGTTTCAGAGTCTCTTCCAACATCCGTCTTGATCCTTTCCTTCTTTCCTGTCTTTTTAACGATCTCTTACTTTCTTCATATATGATGTCTTTGATGTCATTCCACAACTCAACTGGTTTTCGATCATTACTGTTCAACGTGTCAAATCTATTCTTGAGAAGGTCTCTAAATGCAGGTGGAAGATACTCAAGATCGTACTTTGGCTCTCGTGGACTGGTTCTAATTTACCTCAGTTTCTACTTGAACTTGCATATGAGCAATTGATGGTCTGTTCTGCAGTCACCCCTGGCCTTGTTCTGACTGATGATATTGAGCTTTTCCATCGTCTCTTTCCACAGATGTAGTCGATTTGATTCCTGTGTATTCCATCTGGCAAGGTCCACATGTATAGTTGCCATTTATGTTGATGAAAAAAGGTATTTGATATGAAGAAGTCATTAGTCTTGCAAAATTCTATCATGTGATCTCCAGTATGTTTCTATCACCAATGCCGTATTTTCCAACTACTGATCCTTCTTCATTTCCAACTTTCACGTTCCAATCACCATTAATTATCAATGCATCCTGACTGCACGTTTGATCAATTTCAGACTACAGATGTTGGTAAAAATTTTCAATTTCTTCATCTTTGGCCTTAGTGGTTGGTGCGTAAATTTGAATAATAGTCGTATTAACTGGTCTTCCTTGTAGGCATATGGATATTATCCTATCACTGACAGCATTGTACTTTAGAATAGATCTTGAATTAGGACAGAATTAGAGAAGAGGACATCACTTAGAATTTCACTATAGAACTGTTTTCCCTGGGGTAACTTTTCAAATGCCTCTGGTATCTCAGAAGAAATTCTTTCTGAGCCTTCTATTGTTGTTAGGTGCCTTCGAGTTTATTTTCTACTCATAGCAACCCCGTGTGACAGAGTAGAACTGTCCCATACGGTTTTCTAGACTGTAATCTTTATGGGAGCAGATCATCAGGCCTTTCTCCTGCAGAGCCGTTGGGTGGGTTGAAACTGCCAAGCTTTCAGGTTAGCAGCAGAGGGCTTAACCATTGCACAACCAAGGCTCCTTATTGAGCCTAGGTTTTATTCCTAGGTTACTTTCCTTTGCTCTGTAATCCTATCTACCGAGCCAAGGATATATTAATAAAAATAACTACAGTAGTAATAACTTCCATGTATTCTATATTAATATCTTAACATTAGGTAAAAAATTTCTAAGTGGGTAAAGTAACATAACTAAAAGCCTATCATTTAAAAACTTTTCCTTTTTTGGGAGATTGTAGCATATTTGCAGTTTTCTAAGATTTCCAACTGGCTGATCCTTGTATTCACACTTCTGCTGCTGCTTCTTTTTACTTTTCTTGAGTTTTCTCACATATGGAGGCAGAAAGGAATACCAACCTATAACATTCAGAAACTGCCCTTCTAAAGTCCCTTCCTCCATAAGACTTCCTCAGTCTCTGCTCTAGAATAGAGCCCCCAAATGGTATGACAAGAGTGTGCTGCACCAAGAGTTACGAATGTGCCAAGATGTTCATCCCCTCAGCCCTGCGGACAATTGGGTAGGGCCTGGGAAGGCCAAAGTCCTTAAACTAGCTGTTTTTGGCCTTTAGCAGCTTTGTCTGTTTACCCCCATGTGGAATACATACGTTTTCTTTTATTTTTTACTGTGCTTTGGGAGACAGTATACAGAGCAAATTAGTTTCTCATTAAACAATTAATATGCAAGTTGTCTGGTGACATTGGTTGCCAACCACGTGATTGTGTTAACAACCACCCCTTCTCCACCCCAGGTTCCCTGTTTCCACTCATCCACATTTCCTGTCCCTTCCTGCTTTCTTTACTTTTGGGCTGGTGTGCCCATTTAGTTTCATATACATAACTGAACTAAGAAGCATGTTCCTCACGTTTGTTATTGTTTGTCCTAACAATCCGTTGCTGTCGAGTCAATTCCAACTTATAGTGACCCTACAGGACAGAGTAGAACTGCCCCATAGGGTGTCCAAGGGGCAGCTTGTGGATTTGAACTGCCGAGCTTTTTTGGTTAGCAGCCAAGCTCTTAACCATTGTGTCACGAGGGCTCCATAGACCTGTCTAATCTTTGGCTGAAGGGTGAACCTCGGGAGTGACTTCAGTACTGAGTTAAAAGGGTGTCTGAGGGCCATACTCTCGGGTTTTCTCCAGTCTTCATCAGACCAGCAAGTCTGTTCTGTTTTTTTTATTTTTGTGAATTTGAATTTTGTTCTAAATTTTTTTCCCACTCTGTCCGGGACCCTCTATTGTTTGTTTGTTTTTCTTTTTATTGTTGTAGTTTAGATGAAGTTTACATTTCAGGTTAGTCTCCTATACAAAAATTTATACATACACTGTTATGTGACCCTAATTGCTCTCCCCATACTGGGACAGCACACTCCTCTTTTCCACCCGTGATTCCCCACGTCTATTCAACCAGCTCCTAATCGTCTCCGCCTTCCCATCTCACCTCCAGACAGAAGCTGCCTGTTTACTCTCTTGTATCTACTTGAACTAAGAGGCACACTCCTCACGAGTATCACTTTATGTCCCACAGCCCAGTCCAGTCCGTCTGAAGAGTTGGCCTCAGAAACTGTTTTAGTTCTGGGCTGATAGAGAATCCAAGGGCCATGATTTCTGGGGTTCCTCCAGTCTCAGTCAGACCATTAAGTCTGCTATTTTTACTAGAATTTGAGTTCTGCACTCTACCTCTCTCCTGCTCTATTGGGGACTCTCTGTTGTGTTCCCTGTCAGAGTGGTCATTAGTGGTAGCCAGGTACCATCTAGTTCTTCTGGTCTCAGGCTGATGAAGTCTCTGGTTTATGTGGCCCTTTCTGTCTCTTGGGCTAATATTTTCCTTGTGTCTTTGGTGTTCTTCATTCTCCTTTACTCCAGGTGGTTGGGACCAATTGATGCATCTTGGATGGCCGCTTGCAAGCTTTTAAGACCTCACATGCCACTCACCGAAGTAGGATGAAGAACATTTTCTTAGTAAGCTTTGTTATGCCAATTGACCTAGATGTCCCCTGAAAGCATGGTCCCCAGATCCCTACCCCTGCTACTCTGTCCCTCAAAGTGTTTGACTGTATTCAGGAAGCTTCTTAGCTTTGGTTTAGTCCAGTTGTGCTGATTTCCCCTGTAGTGTGTACTGTCCTTCCCCTCACCTAAGACAATACTTGTCTACTATCTAGTTAGTGAATAACCCTCACCCTCCCTCCCCACCCTCGTAACCATCAAAGAATGTTGTCTTCTGTGTTTAAACCTTTTCTTGAGTTCTTATAATAGTGGTCTTCTACAAAATTTGTCCTTCTGTGACTGACTAAATTCACTCAGCATAATGACCTCCAGATTTCTCCATGTTATTAGATGTTTCACGGCTTCATCATTGTTCTTTATCACTGCATAGTATTCCACTGTGTGGATACACCATAATTTGTTTATGCAGTCGTCTGTTGATGGGCACCTAGGTTGTTTCCATCTTTTTGCTATTGTGAACAGTGCTGCAATGAACATGGGTGTGCATGTATCTATTCATGTGACGGCTCTTATTTCTCTAGGATATATTCCAAGGAGAGGGATAGCTAGATCGTATGGTACTTCTATTTCTAGCTTTTTAAGGAAGTGCCAAATTGATTTCCAAAATGGTTGTACCATTTTACATTCCCATCAACAGTGTATACGTGTTCCAGTGGGACCCTCTATTGTGATTCCTGCAAGAGCAGTCAGCGGTGGTAGCAGGGCACCATCTAGTTGTTCTGGGCTCAGTCTGGAGGAGGTTGTGGTAGTTGTGCTCCATTAGTTCTTTGACCAATCTTTCCCTTGTGTCTTTGGTTTTCTTCATCCTCCGTAGCTCCAGCCGGAATAGGACCAGTAGATGTATCTCAGAGGGCCACTCACAAGCTTTTAAGACCCCAGACGTTACACACTGCAATCAGGTGTAGAACATTTTCTTTATAAATTATGTTGTGCCAACTGAGACCATGGTTCCCAATATTCAGCCCAGTAACTCGGTCCTTCAGGGAGTTGGGATGTGTCTGTGAAGCTTCTATAACTTTGCCTTGGTCAAGCTATGCTGAGTTCTCCAGTACTGTGTACTGTCTTATCCTTCACTACTATCTAGTTAGTGTTTTTCCCTCCCTACCTCTCCCCTCCCTTGTAACCATTAAAGATTGTTTCTTTCTGTGTGGAAACCTTTTCATGAGTTTTTATAATAGTGGTCTCATGCAGTACTTGTCCTTTTGTGATTGACTTATTTCATTCAGTGTAATGCCCTCCAGATTCATCCATGTTGTGAGATGTTTGCCAGATTCATCATTGTTCTTTGTCGTTGCACAGTATTCCACTGTGTGTATGTACCATACTTTGTTTATCCATTCATCTGTTGATAGGCACTGACATGGATCATGTCCCTCAAAAATATGTTTATCAACTTGGCTGGGCCATGATTCCCAGTACTGTGTGATTGTTCACCATTTTGTCATCTGATGTGATTTTCCTATATGTTGTAAATCCTGTCTCTATGATGTTAATGAGATGGGATTAGTGGCAGTTACGTCAGTGAGGCAGGACTCAATCTACAATTGTATCTTAAGCCAATCTCTTTCAAGATATAAAAGAGAGAAGCGACCAGAGAGACAGGGGGACCTCATACCACCAAGAAGCAAGAGCCAGGAGAACAGCATGTCCTTTGGACCAGGGTCCATGCACTGAGAAGCTCCTCAACTAGGGAAGATTGATGACAAGCACCTTTCCCCAGAGCCGACAGAGAGATAAAACCTTCCCCTGGAGCTGGCACCCTGAATTGGGATTTCTAGCCTACTAGAATGTGAGAGAATAAATGTCTGTTAAAACCATTCACATGTGGTATTTCTGTTATAGCAGCACTAGATGACTAAGACAGGTACTTACGTTGTTTTCATCTTTCTACTTTTATGAATAATGCTGCAATGAACCTGCGTGTGTATATGTCTATTCATGTGATGGCTCTTATTTCTTTAGGATATATTCTTAGGAGTGGGATTGCTGGATTGTACGGTACTTCTATTTCTAGCTTTTTAAGGAAGCACCATATCATTTTCCAAAACGGTTGTACCATTTTGCATTCCATCCAGCAATGCATAAAGTGTTTCAATCTTCCCACAACCTCTCCAATATTTGTTATTTTCTGTTATTCTTGGCTGGCAATTTTCTTCTTTCAAGGTTTTATATGTGTCATCCCATTGCCTTCTGCCTGCATAGTTTCAGCCAAGTAATCAGAGCTTGGAGCCCTGGTGGTGCAGTGGTTAAGCATTTGACTGCTAAACAAAAAGTTGGCAGTTCAAATCCATCAGTCACTCTTTGGAAACCCTATGGGGAAGTTGTGCTCTGTCCTATAGGGTCTCTATGAGTTGGAATCAACTGAACAGCAATGGGTTTGTTTGTTTTAATCAGAGTTTAGTCTTCTGTTTCCCCTTTGTATGTGACTTTTCGTTTTTCTCAAGCTGCTCTCAGGATTCTTTGGTTTTGGTGAGTGTGATTATATGTTTTGGTGACTTTCTTTTGGGGTCTATCCTATATGGGGCTTGTTAGGCTTCTTAGATAGTCAGCTTTTCATCTTTCATATTAGGGAAGTTTTCAGTCAGCAAATTTTCAATGATCCTCTCTGTATTTTCTATTTTCTCCCCATTCTGGAACTCCGATCGTGTGCAAATTTTTGCTCTTGACTGTATCCCACATAGTTCTTAGGTTTTCTTCATTCTTTTCTCTGAGTTTCCCTCAAAGTGGCACCCATGGATTTGTCTTCAATTTTGCTGATTCTGTCTTCCATTGTTTCAAATTTGTTCCTAAAACCTTCTACTGTGTTGTCCATTTCTGAAATTTTGATGTTTACCTTTTGGATTTCTAATTGCTGTTTCTGTATGATTTCTAACTGCTTATTTATTTTGACATTTTGTTCTTGTATTATTTCCTGAATTCTTCTATTGCTTTGTCTGTGTTTTCCTTGGTTTGGGCGATGTTTTGGTTGGTTCTGTCTGCCTTTTACTTGATTTTGTCTGTGTTTTCCTTGCTCTCTTTCCTATTCTCTTGGAGAGCCCTGAATATTAGACTTTTGAATTCCCTATCAAGTAGTTCTAGTGCCTTTTCTTCTCCCAGAAGGTCATCTGGTGCTTTATTTTGGTCACTTACTCAAGCCATCTTGTCCTGTTTTTTCTTTTTTGTTCTGTTTTTTATGTTTTGATATCGTCTGCTGTCTCAAGACATTCAGGTACTATTTTATTTATTGATTTATTGTAGGTTTCATCCTGCTTTTTTGTTTCGTTTGGTTATGTCTGGGTGGGCAGGCTGGGCATGCTTTGTTGCTTGTTTGTCTGTGGGCATGAGAGTTCTCACCACCTTATCCAGGTGTGCAGGGCCAGTTGCTCAGCTATGGTGCAGCAGGGCAGGTCCAACAGGGAGGGAGGAGGCAGAGATGGGTTGTTTGTGGCATGAACTGGGCTGGGCTTGGGGGCTGGAGCAGGGCCTATGACGGGTCAAGGCTGTAGCAGTGGGGAGGGGTCTGGGGTCCGGGCTGGTCCTCCTTGGGGCTGCAGAGCGCAGTGTGGCAGAGGCCAAGTTGGCGATGAGGGGTCTGGGTCCAAGCTGGTCCCCCTTGGGGCCACAGGGTGCAGTACGGTGGGGGCCAAGCAGGAGGGGAAGGAAATGGGGTTCAGCCTCTTGGGGCTGCGGAGCATGGCACGGCAGGGGCTCAGCAGGGGGAAGAGGTCTGAGGTCCATGCCAGTCCCCCATGGGGCTGCAGATTGCGGCACGTCAGTGACCTGGAGTCTGTGCTGGTTCCCCTCAGGCCGTGGAGCACGGTGCGGCGGGGGACAAGCTGGCAGGGAGGGGCATAGGGTCCAACTCACAGGGTGCAGGAGGCAGGAGAGAGGGGTGAAGGCAGGGGCGGAGGGGAGCCAGATGGAGGAGGGTAATAAGGTGGGTTGGTATTGTGGCTCTTGGCAGTTGGGGCTGCCAGGATGGGGTGGTTCTTGCCACTATTCACCAGAGCAGCGGGGGTTGTAGGAGCATGAGCATGCTCCTGTGGTTACCAGGCATGAGTCTGGGTTCCTCACTGAGTTGGAGCGAGCAAATGTAGTCTTAGCCCTTAGGTGTGTCCACACTGTACTTCGTGCGGGGTTGTTGGCTTTATTCCAAGATGGCCATGCTGAGTCATGTTGTTTGGCTGGGAACCCCCACTCCGTATCTCTACTCCTTTGCCATTTTCTGTCAGTTTCTTCTTCTCAGTGGCTTCTGATCTAATACTTTATCCCTTCATTTAAGGTTCAGGGTTGGAGGACTGATGTCTGCATCTGTTTTACTTGGTTTTTCAGGTCTTTGTTGCAGTGGGATGGCTTAGTACGTCTCACTAGTCCGCCATCTTGGCTCTGTCCGCACACATCATTTTCTATATGCTTCATGATGGGAAAAACTCTGGACATTATCCTTAAAAATGGGTGATGCTAAGATGGAGACTGTGGACCTGGAAACCACCCCCACCTCTAATCCCAACCTACAGAAGAAGAGAAAACAGAATCTAACTAGGAGGTTGCTAACCCAGAACACTATATTAAAATATACTACAGAATAGTTGGTTGCTCTGGTTTTCAAAAAACGATAAAAGCAAAACTTGGCAAACAAACCTTTGGCTAATCTCCAAGTTGCATACTGTTGAAGATTTGGGGGCTCTGTACAGCCATATCCAGTTGTCTAGTAATTTAATGTCTACTCACTTTTTAAGGATAGTACTGAGCCCATGCGGGAAAGATGAGAAAAACAAATGAGGAGGATGATGGCCAATTACACTGAATAAACATCAGAGACAAGAGACATCAATCACTTTTGGCTAGAGGCACTGCTGTCCAATATTGGAGAATCTTTTGATGACTACAGTGATGAGTTATGTGGAACTACATGTGTGTAATGTTAAAGGTGATAAGATAGCAATATGGACTACTAAATGTGAAAACACATATAGGGAGGGCATAAAAGGAAAGTTTAGGACTTCCTGCAAAGATAGTGATTGGTCATCAGTCCCATGCAGACACAGCTACCAAGAGCAGTTCCACCCCTAAAAACAGTTTTTTTTTGCTTAAGAAGACACCTTCTCAGTATTCTCATAGAAGACTGTGTCAAACAATTGAGATTTGGGAGCTGAACCAAAGCCTCTTCAAAAGCAGAGTGGACTGACTACATGTAAATTTGATTTCCTTCCAAACGTTGCTAAGATATAACAGAGGTCTCATTCATCTTTTCTTGTACGTCTGTGTTCTTATTTTTTATTATTATTTTGGCTATAGTATATACTATCCCAATCAAAGAATTACAGTACATATCATCCCCAGAATCCATAAATGTATTCCTGGCCCATTTGTAATGGCTCAGGAGAATTACCATTACAAACACATTTACCTATCTATAATATTAAAAACAACAAAAACTTGCATTGCTATTCCTTACAGCAAAAAAAACAATTGTTTACATACTATGGTATACAGTGGCATATTTTGCTGGTTTGAGAGTATGATGCATACAGTTTTCTACCAATTTTCTCTGTTCCTTTTTACAGTATTGTCTCTGCTGTATTTTTGCTGATAGCAGCTAGATTTTGTTTCCCTACTTGATAACATTAGTGATTCTGATTTCAGTTTTTCATTTTGTTTTTCCCCTCATATAACACTGGTGAAAGATCCAGGAATATGACACAAAGGTGGAATAAACATTGATTTGGTGTATTTTTTGGTAATTTTTTTTGTAACTACAAAGTTTTGCTACAAATTTATGTATTTCATTCAAAACAGTGATATATGCTTATGTGACTTCCTAAACATAACTGTGGATTTAAAAAATCTAACATCATAATTATATTCCTAACTAGAATTAGTATGTCTGTTTTTTTTTATCTTCATGCCGTATTTTAACACTTTGTATTACTTAGGTTATTTTGATTTGGTTAAAAATAGCTCAAGTAGAAAAGCGGTCCCGTTCATATTAAAACAGTGTACAAAACTGTAAATAATAAAATGTGTACAGTAAATTGCCTTTTAAACAACTAGATTCTTCTATCTTTAAAGAAGGAATTTGTACCTCTTATTGCAAGGCAGTGTCTCTTGTGTCTTGTCTTGTAATGTCTTCCACGTGAACAGCTTAAATTTGGAGCGTAAGTTTATTATGCTTATTAACATTTTTAATAAATTGAGTAGGCAGCATCATATATGTGGATTTTAAAAATGGGTGATAAGAAGGGTTTCTGTCTCTGTAAGAAGCCTATGTCCTGTCTGTCTTCTTCCTTTGGTCTTGCTCCTCTAACTCTTTGGGTAACTTTCTGGTGCTTCCTGTTTATCCCACTGGGGCTCTAAATCTTAGCCTGTCTTTCCTTGTCCTCTCTCCTCTTTTTCCTTTACTAATATAATATTTTCAATTAATTATGATACCTTTACTGTCTCCTGTTTCTTAGGGGGATACTAATATCCTTGTTGTCGATGTCAAAATTTATCTTAAAGATGCTAAAATCTCATTATCTAGTCAGTCTCTTTTCTAGGAGTGAGAACTGTCAGAGTTTGTGCACTCTGTTCAGTCAATGAGACCTGAAACCCTCTGCTTAGGAGAGACTTGTTCCATTGCAGCAAACAGTTTAAATGACTTTTAGTTTGTAAAAACTTTATTTATAATGTCGTCTCTTATTTTCTTCCCATCTCTCTCTCCCTTAATAAGAAATATTCAATCTAAACATCTTATCTTAGCACAGTCTAGTATAAGGTCAAAGTATTTCACTTCAGCTAGACTGATGATGAAAGAATTGTTAAGTGAAAAACTAATTCTTCTCCTCTAACCATCTCTCGTTCCCCAGCTCCCTCAACCTCTCGTTACAAATTCATGACAACCAAATCCAACACCACCACCACTCCCAATGGCCTCAATCCTTTTATCATCTTTCGTCGGAGAACCCCAGTTTGCATAACTCCAGGGCTACCACTCACCACATTCCATCCTGGTGGTACAGCTGTTAAAGTGCTCACCTGCTAACCAATAGGTCAGCAGTTTGAACTCACTGGCTGCTCCAAGGAGAAAGACATGGCAGTCTGCTTCTGTAAAGATTACAGCCTTGGAAACCCTAAGGGGCAGTTCTACTCTGTCCTACACGGTCACTATGAGTCAGAATCGACTTGATGGTAATGGGTTTGGTTTGGTTTATGCTAAAATTTTCTCCACCCTTACTAAAATCTCAAACTCTCTCTCTTCAACATCTAGATCAGGGGTTGGAAAATTGTTGTCCACAGGCTAAACCCTGTGGCTGTGGGTTTTTATAAATAAAGTTTTATTGGAACACAGCCATGTCAATTTGTTTACAAATCAGCCTGTGGCTGATTTCATGTTACAACAGCAGAGCTGAGTAGTTGCAACAGCAACTATATGGCCCCAAAAGCCTAAAATATTTACTGTCTGGTCCTTCACAGAAAAAGCTTACCAACCTCCAAATCTACATTAGAATTTTTTGAAGACATAGACCAAAGGCTGCAACTGGTATTCACTTTGGACCATATATTTTAAAAAATGTTGGATTAGTGGTGAACATTTAAAAATCTGATTTTATTATAAATCCAACCTTCTAGCTTCTCTTGAAAAATTAGAAAATCTAGCTACACAAGGCCCACATTTCTACACAGTATCAGCTGGCGAAAGCTGTGTAGTAGCTGCCCTGTTAAGACAGATGGGGCAGAGTTCTCCAATTTGCCATAGTCCCCTATCTCACTTCACTCATTTCCAGTATTTTCCTGACTCCTGTAAGCATAAGTGTTTGCAAACCCTCAAGTCGTGAAATTTCTCATTTTCCTTCTCTTCACTCTTAAATATCGATAACCCACCACCCAGTTTTTCCGTATAAAAAGTGTCTTCCTTCTTTTTAAGGTAATTGATGTCTTCTTGCTCATTTACAGTAGTGCAGTGACTACTCTCCATAGGTTACTGCCCCTATCTATGAAGGTACCAACGAATCCTATGAATTCTATCCAAACTGGATTAATTATTGTGTCATAAAAAGTCTTATGCTTTTCTATCTATATCTATAAAATGCCTTTCACTTTTTTGTCTTCCTGCTTTTCCAAATCTCCTCGGTGAAGGCTTCCCTGGTCACTCCATCCAAAACTGATTTGTTCCTGTTCTAAACTCTTATAGCACTTACTGTCTGTACAATTTTTAATAATTACTCTATTGTGGCATTATGTATTATAGAACTTTAAAGTATCATATTATTTATCTTAATTATTGTGTTTACCTTTTATCTCCTTTACTAGACTGTAAATTCCTAGAAGGTAAGGACCATGTCCAAAACTTTGTACTATCTCTGTAGACTCTATCTAACACCAACCATTCCTACCATCTAAAAGACAGTCTCATTTAGAAATCAGAAAGTCCCTGAAGTTACTTAATACAATGCAAAGAGTTGTTTCTAGCCATTAGTTGTTGTTGTTGTTTTTTTTTCCTTTCTTTTCTTCCCCTTTCGCTCCTTTCTTGCTATCTTCTTAAGAATCCCCAAGGTGCTAGAAGGAATCAACAACCAACACAGCTCTGCAATAGTGACTAATGGAGAGACTATCTCTGAGATTCTGGAAAGTCATTCTTGGGGCAAGAATACTAGAGCGTATGTGCAGTGCAATGGATCGCATTTGTGTAGCCTTATTTGTCATGGTCTTGTAACTCCCACCCAAGTGATTGGGTGGGACAGTGCAAATAGGGTAATTGTTGTCCACTAAGAGGACTGGACAGTTTCACTGTCCTGCTGGGCTTGAAATGAGCCATCCCAGAGGTGGGAAGAACATCCTACCACCAATAGGAGAAGAATAGAGAGTGCGTCCTTTGGACCTGGGATCCCTGTGCTAAGGAGCTTCTCGACTCAGGAGACAGCTGTAACACTGAAGACAGCAGGAAGCGGTGGCAGAGCAACAGCGGCAGGAGAGACCAGCAGGACAGACCAGCAACAGAGACTGGCAGGAGAGAGTACAATTGGTTTCCTGGCCCAAGGAGTAAGAAAGCTGAGTGCCTTTGGGCTGAGGCTTACTGGCGGAGTAGGGTGCCTCTGGGCACATATCAGCAGAGCTAAACGAGCTTCGTAACACTTGCCTGAACAGGGCAGAAGCCAGAGAGAGGTGTGCCTGCAGCATGGCTGGGAAAAGGTTGTCTTGATGGAAAAACTGCATCCTGAGTGTTCCTGAGCCTGAACTGTAACCTGTCACTTCCCTAATAAATCCCATAATCGCCAAGTATGGTCTGTGAGTTCTGTGTGTCCATGGCAATGAATTATCGAACCCAGCAGAGAAGTAAAGAGTGCCATAGGAGGGACGGTTGGTGTCAGAATTGCTAAAAATGGCAGAGAGAAGAGGCATATCTGACCTCTGCCTCATAGGTATCAGCCTTGGGCTGTTGATCTTGATTTTCTCGCCCCCTAGTAAAGTTAGAAGAGGTCAGATGCTGCCCCCATGCCATTTTTACAGTTGGTGTCAGAAGTGGGATTCTCTGCAATGGCTCCAGATTCATGAAAACCTGGGACTTTGTAAGAGAAAGAACGAAGGGGCTTGGGAAGTGAAACTCTGATTCTTAGTTACTTTGGTTGTTCTTACCTGTAATGGCTGAAAAGCCACATCTGGAGTGGCCAGGGGCAATAAGGCCAGATAAGCAGGATGATTGATAGGGGTCAGGATTTTCTGGTTCTATCTAGCCAGAGGCCCAAGGCCATATGCATATGAATGGGAAGATAGTTAAAGGGTAGGGAAGAGAAGATGAAACTGTAAGGTTTTAAAAAAGGGTTATGTGTTTATCTGAATGTACTATGGATATTGAATGTTTCTCCTACCTAGTGTTGTAAAGCACAGCTGAATGCATGATAGAAATGAAAACTGGGTATTACAGATTACAAAGAGTGTGTAACTCTGCCTTCAGCCAATACTTGATTGGATATGCTAAAATGGGACCTAGAATTTGCCCAAAGAAACCCAGGCTGCTTGAATGCAGTAGCCCTGTGTATGTCTGACCCCATGGGAACCCTTCGAGTCAGGAAATTTGCATTTGAAAAGATATGCAGAACCACCTAGAACTGCTGAGAGAACACGAGATTTGCATTTGAATGACCTGCAGGGAAAAAAAAAAGTGACTTTTTCCACTGTTTGAATTTCGAGCAAGCAGTTTGCCATTGGATACATCCAGACAGGAAAAGTCAGTGCTCATCAGAAGGAACCCCCTTCCAGGACTGGAGGTGAAAGGGGACCAGCAAGTAGACAGGTTGGTATGCTCGCCTGTGGTGACCACCTGGATCCACTCATGAGTACAAGTGGGGGAAGCGCAGAAATGAAGAGACAGGCTGTTTGGACATGTGCCATTGGTACTCGCTGAGCTAGCCCACAGCAGGTAGGGATAAGGGAGAGAGGAAGGGTCGGCTGGTCAGAAGTAAAGGGAGTTGTGTGGACTCCTGAAGTTTATGGGTGGAACCTGTTGACCTAGCCCAAGGGGGCCAGGGATGAGAGAGTGTGAAGGGACTGTCTGAAGTGCCAGGAGGTGTGTGTGAACTCTCGAGCCTAAGGCTGCTACCTATTGTGACCTAGCTTGGATGGCTAGGGATGAGCCGACCAGAACCTGACCAAATGAAGAGAAAGATGTTTGACACTGTGAGCTGGTGGAGATTGCTGCAATCTGATGGCTTATTCTGGACTGGACTTTGCTTATGGATGCAGATGCTCAAAGTTCCAACCAGAACAGAAGATTCTTCAAAACCAAGGAACATGCTTATCTTCTCAGAGGACTGGTTTGATAGGGACAGGCAATTTAAACACTGGCTATCTAAAATGGGGCTCACCCTGAGGACTCTTTTGCCCTACTGAAGAACTAATTGTTAATGACTGTTTTGGATAGGTGAAATGATTGGGAGGGGGAGGTTATCCTTCAAGTATGAAAGAACCATGGCTAGAAAAGCCAGGGGGTGGCCTGTGGTGTGATGGATCACTTTTGTGTGGCCTTTCCAGGCACAGTCTTGTAACTCCCACCCAAGTGAGTGGGTAGGACTGTGAAAATAGGGTAATTGTAGCTCACCAAGGGGATTGGTCAGTTTTGTCATCCTGCTGGGCTTGAAATGAGCCATCCCAGAAGCGAGAAGGAGAACATCCTACAACCGCCAGGAGACGAACAGTCAGGAGTGGAGAGTGTGTCCTTTGGACCCAGGATCCTTGCACTGAGAAGCTCTTGGACCCAGGAGACAGAGAGCCGTAACACTGACGACAGCGGGATGCAGTGGCAGACAAACAGCATCAGGAGAGATCAGGAGAGATTAGAGAGACTGGCAAGAGATGGCGCAGTGGGCTTCCCCTCCCACAGAGCAAGAAAGCTGAGTGTCTTCGGGCTGAGGCTTACTGGCGGAGCGGAGTGCCTCTGGGCACTTATCGGCAGAGCTAAAAGAGTTTTTTAACACTTGCCTAGCAGGGCAGAGGACGAGGGCCAGAGAGAAATGTGCCCGCAACATGGCTGGGAAGAGGCTGTCCTGATGGAAGAACTGTATCCTGAGTGTTCCTGAGCCTGAACTGTAATCTGTTAATTCCTCTAATAAATCCCATAATCGTAAGTATGGTCTGTGAGTTCCATTGCAATGAATTACCGAACCCAGCACAGAAATAGAGAGTGCCATAGGAGGTACAGTTGGTGTCAGAATTGGTAAAAATGGCAGAGAGAGGAGGCATGTCTGACCTCTGCCTCATAGGGAATCAGTCTTGGGCTGTTGATCTTGATTCTCCTTCCCCCACTAGCTAAGTCAGAGGAGGCCAGATGCTGCCCCTATGCCATTTTTACAGTATGCTTCATGAAAGCAGAGAATTTATCTGCTTTGCTTATTGTGAAAGCCTCTGTACCTAAAACAGAACGTGGCACAAAGCAGGTGTTCAAATATTTATTTTTTGAAAGAACTACCTATCTATAAACAAGAAAACAAAATAGCTACTGTTTTCATGATCACATATTAAACATTTTAGATTATTTGGCCTTAGATATCCTTTAGCTATTTTAGGTTAGCCAAAGACCGTTATTCCTTACTCCTACTTCTTTAATCAGAGGTGACAAGTGTATTTTCATCTATATGGTAAATTTTTTTCACTGCAGTATTTTTTCTTTACCTTGTGTAAAATCTGCATACTAATTATGTTGCATGGTGTTATACAGCTAATCTAATCTTATGCACTTGGTGGAAACTTACAACTATCCAGGGGCTGGATGACACCAGTAGAACAAATTATAATAATTCAACAAATAAAAAATACCATTTTTGCTGTAACCAGTGCTTTTGTGATTACTTTAATATTAATATGTAATATAAATACATCAATAATTTTAACATAAGTACTAAAATACAGTCTTAAAGATTTTTATGAAAGAAACATCATGACACGGTAGGTAGTTTTTCATAGCATACTTAAAAAGTTTCAAAAGGCTGCAAAAACTTACTGTGGAACATAACTGGTTAATAACTTTAAAAGTTATAATACTGAATTAGTCATACCTTTGTTGATGTATTTTTCTGATTTTAGATTCATAATAATCAATCAGGCAAAGCAGCCTAGAAAACAGAAGAGATAGTGCGGCTTGTTCTCAGAATGCTATATTAGAGCACCTACTATTTTCTCTACATAATTTCGAATTACAGTGATAAAAGTAATAAAGGACTACCTGGTAGGTTTTTAAAAATTAAATGATTATTGATAGAAGCAAGTATTATACTATGTCATAATTACAAAGTATAGGTTTTAAAATAACAACAAACTTTCTCCCTCAACATATTAAATACATATTTTCCGTGTCCCAACAGTTCTAACCTCTAGCAATCTCTCCCACAGAAATATTTGCCCAAGGGTGCAACTCAATATGTAAAAAGTTGTTCACTGCACCATTGTATATAAGAGTGGAAAGCCAGAAACAATTTAAATGTCCTTCAACAGGGGAAAAGTTAAATAAGTACTGGCAGATCCACACTATAGAAAATTATGCAGCATTAAAAGAAGTGATGTAAATTTGTATATCCTAATAAGGACTGCTGAGGGAAAAAGTTAATGCTGCATAACCAAATGTAAACTGTAGCCGTCGAGTCAATTCTGACTCATAGTGACCCTATATGACAGAGCAGAATTGCCCTCATAAGATTTCCAAGGCTGTAATCTTATTGAAGCAGACTGCCACATCTTTCTCCTGCGGAGCGGCTGCTGGGTTCAAACCACTGACCTTCCGGTTAGCAGCTAAGTATTTTAAACACCGTGCCACCAGGGCTCCCTAACCAAATGTAAAGGATCACTCTAGTTTTGTTTTTAAAAAAGGGGAAAAGAAAAATCACGTGTGAATTTGTAAATGCACTGAAAAAGAACACTACAAGTTCTTTACTGGGGGATAATACCATAACCTAGGGGTATCTGGAGGGCAGAGTTGGTTGTCACATTGACTAGAGGTGGGGGAACAGGATGCTAAAAGTTCATCAGTGAACACAACAGCCCTACACAGTGAAGACCTGTCCCACCCAAAATGCCAACAGTACTCCTATTGAAAAACACTAGGGAGGATACACACGAAACTGCTGAGAGTGGTTATTCTCTGGGGCATGGGAATTAGCAAGGGTAAGTAGGTCCATAACATTTTACTTTATACACTTCTATATTATTCAAATTTTTATGAGCATATATGTATTAATTTGAGAATTAAAAAAATTATGAGATAAAACTAAAAATAACACTACACTTTCATATGTTATTCTTGAAGAAACTGTTCCCTTCTGTCTTGGAATAATATTACCTAGCCACCCTCTTTTTCAGAGCTAACTCATCCAGTTGTGCTTGTAATATGGATTGTTCTGTTTCTCTTCAACCTTTCCCCATCCCAGCATATATCAGCTTTCACATTATCCTGAAAATATGCTTCAGTCTTCCTTATATCATACACAAACTCTCTCACCACCTGCTTCCCCCTTATGCTACCATTCCATTTCTATCTCCTCCTTCATAGCAAACTTCATTCATTCTGAGTGATTGTTACCTACCACTTTCAATAAACTTTTAGGAAAGACTTATTATGTGTCAAGTAATGGAGATTCCAAGCAAAGAAGACATTGGGAAGGCAAACAAGTAAAGTGATGAGGCAGCATGTAACATTTCTGTCCAGACTCTCCTTCTTGAAACATTCTTGTTCCTTGGTTCTCCTGACACTCGTAAACATAACTCCTTGTCTGCCTCTTCTTTTTCTACCTGAAATTTGGAGGTTCTCTGGAGTTCAACCCATCTTGCTGCAGGCCTAACATCTCCACATGGCTGAGCTGAAGGTGCCCAAGAACATGTCCATAAATGAATTTATCATCTTCCCTTCCCATTCCCCCTAAACCTAGCTTGAAATATGGTGGCTATCTTTGATTCCTCCCCTCCTGTCAACATCTACAACCAGTCAGTGATTAAATCCTGTCCATCTCTGTGGTATCTTTCTTTTGGTCCTAGTTCAGGTCTTCATTATCTCTCCCCTAGACCATTACAACTGATTATGAACTGGTGTTTCTGTCTTCAAGTTTAGTTTCTTTGCTCAGAAATCCTGGATTTTTCCCCCACTGCTACATGGAAAATAGAACCCAAACTCTTCAGCCTGGAGTTTAAAGCCCTCAAAGTTCCAGCACACCTTTCCTTCCATCTTGTGTCTTAAGACTCTTCCCATCATCTCATGCATCCTATGCTTCACATCTCTTGGACTACTTGCCACTCCCAAATACATTGTCTTCCTGCCACCATACTTCTCTTACTGAAATACTCTTTCCCTCACCTCCGCCTATTAAAATCTTAGGGTTCCTAATAACCAACCAACCAATCCACTGCAGTCAAGTCGATTCCTAATAGTTTGGCTTAAAAGTTATCTCTTTCATGAAGCCTTTATGGTCATTCCCACCTCGCTCAATGGAAATTAATCTCTCCTGCCATACCCACTTAATATCCTACTGCCTCACCATTACAGCACATACCACTATCTACCTTACATTTTACTTACCTGAGTACGTGTACGTCTACCCAAATAGACTCAGGTCTGTGAATGCAGCAATCATGATTTAACTCATGTGTGTGTCCCCTATTTTACTTAGCTCACTGCCTTTGTAACTTTTGACAAAGTCTGTAGTGGCTACAGTTCATCTATTCCAAATAGGGTTAATTCACAATTTTCAAGTTCAGTGTCTCAAACCAAAAATTTGCTTTATTAAAAATCAAGCAGAGTGGAGACTCTCTGACCCATCAGCCAAATTCATACCTGTATTAGCTTAACTTCATCTGCTCTATGGCAAGTTCTCTCAATGCTTCTCTTTTTCTTGTCCTCTCACTTACTTATATTGACTGTATTTTCTTTTTTTCATTTTCCCCATCTTTCTCACACCCTTCTTGCTCCCACTCTTAACTGTCTCTGTCTCTCATTCTTTTTCTTCTTCTTTACTCCTCCTATTTTTCTTTCTTTGCTTCCCTCTTTGTTTATTTATTCACACCAATTTCTAGTTATATTTTTGTTATTTTATTATGAACTGAAGTTTTTGTCTTTGCACTTCCTTCCAAAGGAAGACCACCTATATACGTAAATATGTATTATCTCTCAATCATCAAAATAATCGAAAGTTAGTTTTAACTTTTTTAAATTTATATTTCACTCCCCATTTACTGTGACAGTAAAACAGAAATGCCTAATTAGTAAACACCTAACCTACTATGTAAATACATAAGACTAGTAAAAATATAACCACTTCATACTGTTAGGTTAAAAAAAGCAAGGTGCTACCTTTTATAAAAGAAGGAGGAACATGAGTCTAACATCCATAGTGCTTGTATTTGCTAAAAATAACAATAAAAATTTAAAATTCATTACCTATAGGGGAAGTAAGGATTAGGGTAGAGAGAATAGGAATGAAAACATAACTTCTCTGAATATAAATAATTAGTTTTGGCTTTTGACTATTCAAAAGTAAATAAATAGTAATTCCTAAAAATTGAAAATAAGTTAAAACAAATCTAACTGTGTATTAATTTGGTCGCACAAACACAGAGAAAAGAAGTATTTCTAGAGATTTTAGAATATTCTATTTTAAATGTATCTACAGCAGAATATAGTTAAGATCAAATGGAATTGTAAAGAAATTTAAATTTCATTTAGAAGTCTCACTATTAGTAGTAATACTGATACTATTTTCAAACTATATATATTATAAAATAAAGCGAATAATTATGATATTGTTTTTAGGAATAAAGATTTTCAGAGATACAAATGTAAAACCAAAGAGTTTAAATAAAAATCTCTGTTATGTTAACTTCAACAGGAAAAATCAGTAATGACTACTGATGTTTTCCCCCAGAAATATACAGTTCCTAGTTCTTTCCACTAAACGTCCTAGAAGCAACGACAACCTAATAACAATAAGCAAACCCAGCATGCAAATTGTGGTCTCTAAATATCATTCCTCACTAAAAGGAACCAGAGCTCTTTTGAGGAATATCTGAGTAATTAGTTAACTTTAATTTAATTAACTTCAAATGTTTAATATTATTTTTAGCAAATATCTGGTTCCATTCCTCAGAAGATCGCTAAGTAAGAAATGTATAGGATGGCCTCAGTGTTGGGTCAAAAAGATGTAAGACCAAAACAAAAAACATTGCTTATTACTGGAGAGCATTAGAGCACCAACTTCTTACTCTAAAGAGAGGAATTAAAGGGAAAGAACTGGAAAAATTATGGGAAGATGGCAGCATAAACAAACCATCATTCCAACCCTCCCCCAAAAATACAACAAGGAAATGATGCTCTGCTTTGAGGTACTCTGAATCAGGGAGCAGAGGAAAGTAGTGGGGAACTGCAGACAGGCAGCAATCAACAAATCAATAATGAGTCACATACGGTAAGAAAGTCGCTTCTCCCACCGTCCCTGTCCCTCCCTCAGCCATGCAGACCACCAGCTGCTGTGAACTGGAGTAGTGGCCCCAGAAGAAGAGTCTGAGTCCCTAAGCACCACAGCCCCTGCCTGTACAAAGAGAAGGACCTCAAGCTTCTGCCCTAAAATCAACAAGGCGAACTCCCCAGAGATCTGCTTGGAGTGTGCCAGCACCTCCCCAACCCAGACACTGTCAACTGCAAGCTACTGCAAATTTCAACAGAAGGCCTGTGCAGTGGAGTCTGCTTCCATAGTAAACACTCTACTGGCCTCCCTGCACACCCCATAGCTCAGGCCTCTGAAACCAACAGAACAGACCTACCTATGGATCAGTTTGGGTCTGTCTACTTCCCCTTACAGTCAGTGCTGAGGACTGCTGACTGAGGCTGCTGTGTGCTAGGAAGCAGGCATCTTGAGTGGAGGCTACACCCACAGCCAACATACAGAGCAAGCTCTGATAGCAACAAGGAAGACCTTCCTGGGAGTCCGTTCAGAGTGTGACTATCCCTCCCCCAACCAGTAACTGTCAGCTGCTAGATTGATACAAACTCCTACAGAAGGTTCCATACAGTGGAGTCAGGAAGTTGAGACTGCTCCCCCTATAACCACAGGGCCACTGGGGCTCTGAAACCAGTAAGACAGATCTCTTAGAGGTCCTTCTGGAGAATGCCGGCCACTACTCCTCCTGAAAAGGAGGAAATTCTGTCTGTGCTTCCCCTGAATGCCAGTTCAGATATAATGAGCCCCCACAGAGGAGGGAAGGAAACCTTGGGCGAAACTGTAGGGCAACATCCAACCACAAAGAGGGCTTGCTCAGTGTGGGTTTTCTGACTAAAAAATGAGAGTGCAGAAACAGAGAAGGGAAGGAGTGAGTAATAACCAGACAGAGGGGACTGTACCTGCTGGTGGACAGATTGATTAACACATGACTTCTTGCCTGAGTGGTGGTGTCCACTAGTGGGCAGTTTGACCACAGTGTGTTCTCTGGTATGTTTGGGAGACACTGAAAGTTGAAAAATGAGATCTGGAACTTTCGAATGCCAATTAAACCAGGGAGGGAGGAGGAGCTATCACAGAGAGGAAGGGGAAATGGTAAGCAAAGGCCGAAGGCTCTGCCCCTCTAAGAATTTCTTGCAGAAAATAGTGCCGGCAAAAACATCAAATACTGGCAAACTGAGAAAGTTAACATCCCTGAAAATTCCAATCCCCCAACAAAATAAAAAAAACACAAAGAATAGAGAAACAATAGCCCATCCAAATGAACACGACAAAGGGAGTGAAAGTGCATCTAGGGATGACCAAACAATGAAAAAAAAATGGAAGAATATAATACAACAACATTAAACATAATTAAAGAACTAAGGCTAAACAGAGACAAACAGCTAAAAGAAATAAGGAAAACAATGCAAGAAGAAAATGAGGATCTAAAAAAAGAGATATTGCACCGGAAAGGGACAATAACTGAAGTGAGAAACACAACAGAAGGACTTACCAACAGATTTAACCTGACAGAAGAAAGAATCAGCAAATTAGAGGATAAGATAGTTAAAACTGCAGACACTGAAGAACAAGAATGGAGGTTCAAGAAGGCTGAGCACAGTTTAATGGAATTATGGGAAAACAAGAGACCTAATATACGTAACACGGAAATTCCAGCAGAAGATGAGAGAAAGAGACAGAAAGGATATTTGAAGAAATAATGACATAAATTTCCCCAATCTAACAAAGGACATGAATCTACAAATCTAAGAAGCTCAAAGAACCTCAAGCAGGATAAACCCAAAGAGATCTACACCAAGATACATCACAGTCAGGCTCTCAAAAATTGAAGACAGAGAATCCTGAAAGCAGTGAGAGAGAAGCAAACAGCCACATAGAAATGATCCCTAATAAGATTAAATGTCAATTTTTTCCTCAGAAACATTGGAGGCCAGAAGACAATGGAATGAGATATTTAAAGTGCTGAAAGAAAAAAAACTGTCAACCAAGAATACTGTATCCAGTGAAACCATCCTTCAAGAATGAGGGTGACTCGTTAAACCAAAATATTCCCTGAAGTCTTCTTAAAAATGAACCATAGTTTAGCTTAACTAGTAAAAAAAGGTCTGCCTTGTTTTAAGAACTATCTGTATGGGATCAAATTGACAACAGCAACTTGAAAGTTTAGATAGGAACCTTAGCAGGCAGCAAGTTTATGTTAATGAGGGAACAACTCAAAAAAGGAGGGCAAGAATGGTTGTACAACTCGAAGAACAATCAATGTCACTAAATTGTAGAGGTAGAAACTGTTGAATTGGTGTTTTGTTTTAATTGTACTTTAGATGAAGGTTTACAGAATAAACTAGCTTCGCATTAAAAAGTTAGTACACATATTGTTTTATGACATTGGTTAACAACCCCATGACATGTCAACACTCTCCCTTCTCGACCTTGGGTTCCCTATTACTAGCTTTCCTGTCCCCTCCTGCCTTCTAGTCCTTGCCCCTGGGCTCGTGTGCCCCTTTAGTCTCATTTTGTTTTATGGGCCTATCTAATCTTTGGCTGAAGGGTGAACTTCCGGAGTGCTTTCATTACTGAGCTAAAAAGGTGTCCCAGGGCCATACTCTCAGGGTTTCTCCAGTCTCTGTCAGGCCAGTAAGTCTGGTCATTTTTTGTAAGTTAGAATTTTGTTCTACATTTTTCTCTACCTCTGTCTGGGACTCTCAATTGTGATCCCTGTCAGAGCAGTCAGTGGTGGTAGCTGGGCACCATCTAGTTGTACTGGACTCAGTATGGTGAACGCCATGGTAGTTGTGGTCCATCAGCCCTTTGGGCTAATCTTTCCTTTGTATCTTTAGTTTTCTTCATTCTCCCTTGCCCTCGAAGGGGTAAGACCAGTGAAGTATCTTAGACGGCTGCTCACAGGCTTTTAAGACCCCAGATGCTACTCACCAAAGTAGAATGTAGAACATTTTCTTTATAAACTATGTTAAGGCAATAGAGCTAGATGTTCCCTGAGACCATGGTCCCTACAGCCCTCAGCCCAGCAATTCAGTCCCTCAGGGAGTCTGGATGTCTATGGAGCTTCCATGACTTGCCTTGGACAAGTTGTGCTGGCTTCTCCAGTATTGTGTAGTCTATGAACTGGTGCATGTTTTGCTGTGTATATTCTCAACAATAACAAAAAAATAAATAAAATTTAGAAAATAAAAAGGGAAAGAACTGAGTATTTATCCTAACTTTCTGTAACAAACCAGTGAGACAACCAAAAAGAACTTAATTGATAAGGAAAAGTTCTTTTTACAGAATTGCAGCAAAAAAAAAAAGGCATGGCAGAAATAAAAATCACCATTTTGGAAGATCATCAATGGGTAAAACCATTAAAGGAAAGGATGATGGGGAATTTGAAAATGGAATGATCAGACTGTTACCATTTAAACCCCAGATCAATCTTAGCATCCCTACCAGTGGGTCAACTAGACATTACATGCCTCCAGAGATGTTAAAATATGAAGCACACAGTACCACCTATGAAGTATTCTACCAAAAATACTAGAACTTAAATTGAGCACTAACTCCCAGGCAATATGGGAGACAGAATAAATTAAATGATGAGGAAGTAAACAGAAAAATCTAGAATGTGGGATCTTCTCCAAGACAACTTACAGTTTCTTCAACAAGTCAATAACATGGGGGAAAAAAAGAAGGGGAGGAAGACCCCTCTAGTTTATAAGACGTACTACTACCCCAAAGATGAAATCAGTAAAAAACAAAAACATGATATATACAGCTACATAGCAACTTATAGGAAACTTACTGTCTATCCAAAACACTATGAGGAACTCTTTTACAGAGATAGGCAAACACTCTGTTTTGAGTGACAATGCGCTCTTCTTCCTCCTGTGTTAATCTACAGATATTCTTTTGCAAAGAAGCAATAGTCTCTTGTTGCTCCATTTGCTTTTTCTCGTAACGCTGGCATTTCGCCTGTAAGAAATTTTGAAAACCTATAATTAAGATATGTATATACATCCAGGACATGCTGTTCTAACAATATACACAGACATCTTCACAATTTCCATCTAGCTGTTTCATTCAAGAACTTCAATACTGCAGCTCTTTGTAAACGGGTGCAAGCTCCAGAAACATTAATATACCACAAACCTCAAAACTTTAACAAGTAAAATAGGTGTAAAATGGGGAAAGTGTAGTTTGTAATTGCAGACATTCAAAGTGTCATAATCAGTGAAAAACCAGTTCCTGTAGAGTCGACTCTGATTCATGGCAACCCCACACGTGTCAGAGTAGAACTATGCTCCATAAGGTTTTCAATGGCCGAATTTTTTGGAAGTAGATCACCAGACCTTTCTTCTGAGGTGCCTCTGGGTGGACTCAAACCTCCAACCTTTCGGCTAGGAGCTGAGTAAATTAACCATCTGCACCACCCAGGGGTTCCATAATCAGTACCGGAACTCAAAATCTCTATAAACAATCAGGAAGGGATCAATATTAAAGATGTTATAAAGAACCAGGAATTAAAATTAAAATTCCTAAATTAGCAATAATTCAGGATTGCCAGTGATATAGTCAACTTAGGCATTCATGCAATGTGGGAGACTACAAACTCATAGTAAGTCGACAACTAGGAAGTTAACATGAAGAAATAATCAATATTTACCCCAAGGTTTATAAAAAGGAATAAGCATAAATCTTGGACACTCTCTTCCCTTATCTTGTCTGGTTTTCCCTTATTCTCTGGCTTCTAAATCTAGGTGTCCTTTGTAAGCTCATTCTCTGTCCAGCCATAAAATGTTAAAGTTCCTTGGGAACTCTACACTCAACCTATATTTTCATCCATGTCAATAGCTTAAATTACCACTATACTCAGATAATTCCTATATTCATCCCCAGCTCAGACATTTCTGCACTTCAGACCAACTGCTTATGTGATATCTCCCTTTAATATCCCAAAGCACTTCACCTCCATGTGTCTAAAACCAGACTCAGGGTCTACTTTTCGATGTCCCTAACCCCAACAGAACAGATCCTTAACAGCCTGCTGTTATCGTTGCACTCCTTTCTCCAAGCTTATACAAGTATATGGTAATACTAATTTACTCATATATCGGGGGGTGGGGTAAGGGTGGAGTTTTCATACCATACACAACAGGACATTCCTCCAACTTGATAAAAAAGGTCTATCTTATTTTTTTTTATAGTTATGCTTTTCTTTACGTTCTAAAATTTCTCCAATAAGTATGTATTAATATTTAGAATTAGAAAAACATTTTAAACCTCTAGCCTCTAAAAAGCTTTAATCAGTGAAGAACAACAATGTACTAAAGTCTGTTAAAAGTTTAATTCATCAGAATAATTTTAATAGATTAATTTTTCCTCTTCATCATTATTGTTAGCACCATCACCGTTATTATTAACTACACTTTTATAAAGTTCTCTGAGAATCCCCTCCCCATCTGGCCTGGGCATTACTAAGACATGCCCCTTTTAGAATTGCGCACCTATGTCTAAGCACATGTTCACCTGCCACAAGTATCAAGTGTACTGAGACTTAGAAGCCCTCAGGGGAGAAGGGGGACTCAGCTTCCAGCACCATGTCATCTCCCAGTAACCATCAGTTGCACCTGGCATTTATCTCTGCCTTGTCTCATCCCTGCCCTAGAAGCTGGGCAGGGGCCTCTGTGATCAAGTGACATAGGTGCCATCACACTGCTATCTGTAAGTTAACTACAAAACTTTGAGCAGCCTACTCCTGAGATGTGGAACAGGGCAGTTAGGGGCACGAATGCTAGAGTCAGATAATATGGGCACCAACCTAATTCTCCTTCTTATTAAGTGTGTGACCTTGACCAAGTCCCCTGGCCTCTCCATGCCCCATTCTTCCCATCTTGAAAAGGGAGATAACGTTTTGTTCACAGTTATTCAGAGGAACAAATGAATCTGTACAGTGCTTAGAATGGTGCTTGGAGCACAGAAAATGTTCGATAAATATTGGCAACATTTATGACCTAACCTCTTTGAGCCTCAGTTTCCTCATCTTTAAAGTGAAAAAAAAGGCACATATTTATGAGGTGCTGAATATGGAGAAAAGGTTATTACCTCATGCCACAGCAGGAAGTGAAACCTGTGTCCACAGAAGCTTCAGAGTAGCCTCTCACTTATTTTTTTTAATTATTGTAGTTTAAGTGAAAGTTTACATTTCAAGTTAGTCTCTCATACAAAAATTTATACATACATTCTTATGTGATCCTAATTGCTCCCGCTATACTGTGACAGCACACTCCTCCTTCCACCTCTGATTTCCCATGTCCATTCAACCAGCTCCTAACCCTCTCTGCCTGCTCATCTCACCTCTGGACAGAAGCTGCCCATTTAGTCTCATGTATCTACTTGAGCTAAGAAGCACACTCTTCAAGAGTATCATTTTATGTCCCACAGTCCAGTCCAATCTCTGGCTGAAGAGTTGGTGTTGGGAACTGTTTTAGTACTGGGCTGGCAATGCAGGGGCCGTGCTTTCCAGGGTTCCTCCAGTCTCAGTCAGACCAGTAAGTCTGGTCTTTTTACTAGAATTTGAGTTCTGCATCCCACCCTCCCCCTGATCCATCAGGGATTCTCTGTTGTGTTCCCTGTAAGGGCGGTCATTGGTGGTAGCCAGGCTCACTTATTTTTTGACAGATGTATTGATAGTCCATAGAATATGGAATCTAGAAGCACCAGATTTATTCAACCATTTTCATGTTTATGGATACTCATGTTGTTTCAAGTTTTTTGCCATCACAAATACTGCTACAGTAAATATTCCTATACATGTATTCCTTAGTATTACAGCTTGTATTTCTACTGGATGCATTTTCCAAAGTGACACTGCCAGGTTAATTTATATGTGTTTGCTTTTTTAATAGATACTGCCATATTACCAAAAAAAAAAATCTATAGCAATTCTAGATCTCTTTCAAATCTGTTCACTTCTTAGCATCTTCACAACCACCATCCTGCTATATAAGCTCCCATCATCTCTTATCCGTACCATTGCAATATTCTCCTAACTGGTCTATCCATATCCACTATGACTCCCCTCCAACTCATTCCCTACACTACAACTAAAGTGATCTTTTAAAATGTAAAGGCAAATTTGATCCCGTCACCCACATCCTTGTCCCTTATTCCTCCAACTTGCTTAAATCCACTCAGTAACTTCCTATTGATTTTAAAATGAAGACAAAACTCCTTAACATGGGCCTACGAAGTCCTGAAGGGCCTGGTCACTACTACTTCCTAGCCTCATTTTGCTCCATGCTCCCCTTCACTTTGCTTCAACTGTACTGGCCCTGTTTTATCTCTGTACTTGTCTTGTTCCCTTTATAAGTACTGTTGCCTCTGCCTAGAGTACCTGGAACCCTGGTGGTGCAGCGGTTAAGAGCTTGGCTGCTAACTAAAAGGTCGACAGTTCGAATCCACCAGCTCCCCTTGGAAACCCTATGAGGCAGTTCTACTCTGTCCTATAGGGTCACTATGAGTTGGAATCCACTCGACAGCAATGGTTTTTCTTTTTTCTTTTTTAATTGTTTTCTTTTACCTAAGCAACTACTACTTGCCACTTCCTAAGGGAACCTTACCGACTAGGTTATAGCCCCTACTTTAGGCTCTCAGAGCACCGTATACCTTTCTCATATGAGCAGCCTATTTGGGCATATCAAAACAAAACAAGAAGCTAGGGCACAGTAAGCAAACATAAAATAAATAAATATAATGTATTGATGGCTCAGACACAACAGTCAACATCAAATCACATAAAGAGGCAATCCATGATGGCTTCAGCAAACTCCCAAAATAAAGAATCTAGAAATTTTCCAGAGGAGAAAAAGTTCTTCGAACTACTGGAGGCAGAATACAAAAGACTGATATACAGTACTCTTCCAGAAATTAGGAAGGAAATTAAGCAAAACACAGAACACACAATAGAGGAAATTAAAAAATTAGAGAAGAGCATAATGACAAATTTGACAGGCCACAAGAATCCACAGAGAGACAGAAATCAGAAATCCGTAAGATTAACAATAAAATTGCAGAATTAGACAACTCAATAGAAAGTCATAGGAGCAGAATCGAGGCAATGGAAGTAAGAATTAGTGAGATTGAAGATGAAGCACTTGACACCAACTTATTTAAGGAAAAATCAGATATAGGATTTAAAAAAATGAAAAAACCCTAAGAATTATGTGGGACTCTATCAAAAGGAATAACCGAAGTGATTGGAGTACCAGAACAGGCGAGGACAACAGAAAATACAGACAGAATTGTGGAAGATTTATTGGCAGAAAACTTCCCTGATATCGTGAAAGATGACAAGATATCTATCCAGTATGCTCATCGAACCCCACAGAAGGTAGATCCCAAAAGAAAGTCACCAAGACATAAACTAATAAAATTTGCCAAAACTAAAGATAAAGAGAGAATTTTAAGAGCGGCTAGAGATAAACAAAAAGTCATCTACAAAGACGAGTCAATAACAATAAGCTCGGACTACTCAGCAGAAATCATGCAGGCAAGAAGGCAATGGGATAATATATACAAAGCCTTGAAGAAAAAAACTGCCAGCCAAGAATTATATCTCCAGCAAAACTGTCCCTCAAATATGATGGCAAAATTAGGGCATTTCCAGATAAACAGAAGTTTAGGGAATTTACAAAAACCAAACCAAAATTACAGGAAATACTAAAGGGAGTCCTCCAGTTAGAAAACCGTAACATCAAATAACAATCCAAGACTAGAACACAGGACAGAGCAACCAGATATCAACCCAGATAGGGAAGTCACAAAAGTAAATCAAAGCTAAAACACTGAAAATAGGGAAAC
>NW_004444020.1:10986311-10988035 GCF_000243295.1 Trichechus manatus latirostris
ATATAAAGAAATAAAAGACTGGTTTAAACTTAGAAAAATAGGGGTAAATATTAAGGTAACCACAAAAGAAACTAACAATCCTACAAGTCAAAATAAAAAACTAGAAAAATATAAAGACTCAGTAAATACAAAATAAACAACCATGAAACAGATGAAAAGAAAATACATAAAGAAAAACGACTCAGCACAGAAAATTAAGTGGAACAAAGAAACCGTGAACAACACACCAAAAAAAGACATCAAAATGACAGCACTGAACTCATAGCTATCAATAATTACGCTGAATGTAAATGGACTAAAGAAACAGAGAGTGGTAGATTGGATAAAAAACATAATCTACCTATATGCTGCCTACAAGAGACACACATTAGACCTAAAGACACAAACAAGCTAAAACTCAAAGGATGGAAAAAAATGTATCAAGCAAACAACACTCAAAAAAGAGTAGGAGTGGCAATATTAATCTCTGACAAAATAGACTTTAAAGTAAAATCTACCACAAAGGATAAGAAAGGACACTATATAGTGATTAAAGGGTCAATACACCAGGAGGACATAACTATAATAAATATTTATGCACCCAACGACAGGGCTCCAAAATACATAAAACAAACTCTAACAGCATTGGAAAGAGAGACAGACAGCTCCACTTTCGGTGAAGGACAGAACATCCAGAAAGAAGCTCAACAAAGACATGGACAATCTAAACGCTACATCAACCAACTTGATCTCATAGACATATACGGAACACTCCACCCAACAGCAGACAAGTACACTTTCTTTTCCAATCCACATGGAACATTCTCCAGAATAGACCACATATTATGCCATAAAGCAAGCGTTAACAAAATCCAAAACATCGAAATATTACAAAGCATCTTGTTTGAACATAAAGCCATAAAAATAGAAATCAACAACAGAAAAAGCAAGGAAAAAATCAAACACATGGAAACTGAACAACATCTTGCTCAAAAACTACTGGGTTACAGAAGAAATTAAGGATGGAATATAGAAATTCATAGACTCAAACGAGAATGAAAACATATCGTACCAGAACCTTTGGGACAAAGCAAAAACAGTGCTCAGAGGTCAGTTTATAGAAATAAATACACACATCCAAAAAGAAGAAAGGGCCATAATCAAAACATTAACCCTACAAATGGAACAAGTAGAAAGAGGGCAGCAAAAGAAGCCCTCACGTGCCAGAAGGAAATAATAAGAATTAGAGAAGAATTAAATGAAATAGAGAATAGAAAAACAATTGAAAGAGTTAATAAGACCTAAAGCTGGTTCATTGAAAAGATCAACAAAATTGATAAGCCACTAGCCAAACTAACAAAAGAAAAACAGAAGAGGAAGCAGAAAACCAGTATAAGAAATGAGATAAGTGATATCACAACAGACACATGGAAATTAAAAGAATCCTAACAGAATACTATGAAAAACTGTACTCTAACAAATTTGAAAACCTAGAGGAAATGGACAAATTTCTAGAAACTCACTACCTACCTAAACTAACACAAACAGAGACAGAACAACTAAATAAACCCGTAACAAAAGAAGAGATTGAAAAGGTACTTTAAAAACTCCCACCCAAAAAAAAGCCCTAGCCCAGATGGCTTCACTGGAGAATTCTACCAAACTTTCAGAGAAGCATTAACAACGCTACTACTAAAGGTATTTCAGAGCATAGAAAAAGATGGCATACTCCCAAACTCATTCTA
>NW_004444020.1:10988883-10990487 GCF_000243295.1 Trichechus manatus latirostris
TTCTACCCAAAGCGATCTACAGATACAATGCAATCCCGATCCAAATTCCACTGGCATTTTTTAATGAGATGGAGAAACAAACCACCAACGTCATATGGAAAGGGAAGAGGCCCGCAATAAGTAAAGCATTACTTAAGAAGAACGAAGTGGGAGGCCTCACACTACCTGATTTTAGAACCTATTATACCGCCACAGTAGTCAAAATAGCCTGGTACTAGTACAACAACAGATACATATACCAATGGAACAGAACTGAGAATCCAGATGTAAATTCATCCACCTATGAGCAGCTGATATTTGACAAAGGCCCAAAGTTCGTTAATTGGAAAAAAGACAGTCTCTTTAACAAATGGTGCCCGCATAACTGGATATGCATCTGCAAAAAACTGAAACAAGACCCATACCTCACACTATGCACAAAAACTAACTCAAAATGGATCAAAGACTTGAATATAAAATCAAAACCAATAAAGATCACAGAAGAGAAAATAGAGACAACACTAGGAGCCCTAATACATGGCATAAACACAATACAAACCGTAAGTAACAATGCACAAGCACCAGGAGAGAGACTAGATAACTTGGGAGCTCCCAAAACTCAAAAACACTTATGCTTATCAAAAGACTTCACCAAAAGAGTAAAAAGGCAACCTACAGACTGGGAAAAAAATTTTGGCTACGAAAAATCCCATCAGTGTCTAATCTCTAAAATCTACAAGATACTGCAAAACCTCAACAACAGAAAGACAAATAGCCCAATTAAAAAATGGGCAAAGGATATGAACAGGCACTCGCCAAAGAAGATATTCAGGCAGCTAAAAGACACATGAAGAAATGCTCACAATCATTAGCCATTAGAGAAATGCGGACCAAAACTACAATGAAAACAAAATGAGACTAATGAGGCACAGTAGTCCAGGGACAAGGACTAGAAGGCGGGGGGGACAGGAAAGCTGGTGATAGGAACCCAAGGTTGAGAAGGGACAGTGTTGACATGTCATGGGGTTGTTAACCAATGTCATAGGGCAATATGTGTACTAATTTTAATGAGAAACGATTTGTTCTGCAAACTTTCATCTAAGGTACAAAAATAAAGAATTATCTATGTGAGATCAAACTGACAACAGCAACTCAAAAGGTTTGATGGGAAGCCTAGGGGGCAGTGAGTTGAAGATAATGGTGATGGAATAATTTGGAAAAAGATAGTGAGAATAGCAGCACAACTGGAAGAATGTAATCAATGTCACTGAATTGTACATGTAGAAACTTTTGAAATGATGTAACCTTGGCTATGCATATTTTCATCAAAAAAAAAGTCCTCCAAGTTTGAAAAGGGAGAGTGATGACATGTCCTGGGGTTGTTAACCAATGTCATAAAACAATATGTGTACTGACTGCTAAATGAGAAACTATTTGTTCTGTAAACCTTCATCTAAAGTACAATAAAAAAAAATTAAAAGGAAAAAAAACTATAATGAGATATCATCTCACCCCAACAAGGCTAGAATTAATCCAAAAAACACAAAATAATAAATGCTGGAGAGGCTGTGGAGAGACTGGAACACTTATACATTATTGGTGGGAATGTAAAATGGTACAATCCC
>NW_004444020.1:10991432-11003657 GCF_000243295.1 Trichechus manatus latirostris
ATTCTAGTAAGAAGACCAGACTTAATGGTCTGACTGAGACTGGAGGTACCCCAGAAGCATGGCCTCTGGATTCTCTATCAGCCCAGAACTAAAAATTTCTGAGGCCAACTCTTCAGACAGGGATTAGACTGGACAGTGGGACATAAAGTGATACTTGTGAGGAGTGTGCCTCTTAGCTCAAGTAGATACAAGAGACTAAATGGGCAGCTCATCTGTCCAGAGGTAAGACGGGAAGTCAGAGAGGTTTAGGAGCTGGTTGAATGGACATGGGGAATCAGAGGTGGAAAGGAGGACTGTGCTGTCACAGTATGGGGGGAGCAATTAGAGTCACAAATCAATGTATGTGTAAGTTTTTTATGGGAAAAAATAAAAACAACATAAATGAAAGAAAACAAAATTCCTGGACCAATAAGTAACATCAAGATAAATGGAGAAAAGATTGAAGATGTAAAGGATTTCATTTTACTTGGATCCACAATCAACGCCCATGGACGCAGCGGTCAAGAAATCAAATGATGCCTTGCATTTGGTAAATCTCCTGCAAAACATCCTCTAGAGTGTTAAAAAGCAAAGATGTCTCCTTGAAGACTAAGGTGTGCCTGACCCAAGCATGGTATTTTCAATCACCTCATACACATGGAAAAGCTGGAGAATGAATAAGAATACTGAAGAAAAATTGATGCCTTTGAATTATGGTGTTGGTGAAGAATATCGAATATACCACAGACTGCCAGAAGAATGAACAAATCTGTCTTGGGAGAAATACTGTCAGAACGCTCCTTAGAAGTGAGGATGGCGAAACTTTGTCTCATATATTTTGAACATGTTATCAGGAGGGCCCAGTCCCTGGAGAAGGACATCATGCTGAGTAGAGTACAGGGTCAGCGAAAAAGACGAAAACCTTCAAGGAGATGGACTGACACAGCGGCAGCAACAATGGGCTCAAGCATAACAACGATAGTGAGGATGGTGTAGGACCAGGCAGTGTTTTGTTCCGTTGTACACAGGATCGCTGTAGTCGGAACCAACTCAATGGCACCTAACAACAACAACATCGCACTTAATGCAGAAAGACTGAGAGCTTTCTCATTAAGATCAGGAACAAGACAGGGATGCCCACTCTCACCACCGCTATTCAACATCATTCTGGAAGTTCTAGCCAAAGCAATTACGCGACAAAAAAAAAAAGTGTCCATATTGGGAAAGAAGAAGTAAAACTATCCCTTTTCACAGATAACATGTTTCTACACATAGAAAACCCCAAAGAACCCATAACATTAGTTATGAGAACTAATACATGAATTCAGTAAAGTGGCAGGGTACAAGATCAACACATAAACTCAGTCAGATTTCTATACATCAGCAATGAACAAGTGAGAAATGAAATTAAGGAAACATGACTATTTACAACAGCATCTACAAGATTAAAGTACCTAGGAATAAATTTAACCAGGAAGGTGAAAGACTTATACACATGAAACTATAAAACATTACTAAAAGAAATTAAAAATAAATAGAAGGACATTCTGTATCTGTGGACTGGAAAGCTTAATATAGTTAAGATGTCAATACTACCCAAAGCAATCTATAAATCCAATGCAATCACTATCAAAATTCCAACAGCATTCTCTGCAGAAATGGAAAAACCAGTCCTCATATTTATATGGAAGGGCAAGGGACTCTGATTAGCTAAAGCAATCCTGAAGAAGAATAAAGTAAGAGGACTCACACTTCCTATTTCAAAGCATACCATAAAGCTACAGTAATTAAAACAGCCTGGTACTGGTGTAACAGACACATACACCGATGGAATAGAATGGAGAATCCAGAAATAAACCCATACGTCTATGGTCAACTGATTTTCAACAAGGAGTTCTAAGTCCATTCAATGGGGAAGAAAGAGTCGCTTCAATAAATAGTGCTGGGAAAATTGGATTTCCACATGCAGAAGAATGAGTCAGGATCCATGCCTCATATCATACACAAAAAACAACTCAAAATGGACCAAGGACCTAAATGTGAAAGCTAAAACCATAAAATTCTTAGAAGAAAATACAGGGGGGTGTGGATATAGTTTTTAACGATGGATTATCTCATATGACAACAAACGCACAAGCAACAAAAGACAAAATAGGTAAATGGGACCTCATAAAAATTAAACACTTCTATTCATCAAAATACTTTATCAACAAAGTGAAGAGATAACCTACAGATTGGAAGAAAACTTTCAGGAATCATATATCCAAAAAGGGTTTATTATCCAAAATATATTTAAATAAAACCTGGACAACAACAAAGAAACAACCTAATCAAAAAATGGGCAAAGGACTTGAACAGACATTTCACCAAACAGGATATACAAATGACCAAAAAGCACATGAAAAGATGTTCAACATCATTAGCCATTCAAAAAGAAAGAAGAAAATCCAAATCCTCTGCTGTCAAGTTGATTCTGACTCACAGCGATCCTATAACACAGAGTGGAATTGCCCCATAGGGTTTCCAAGGAGCGGCTGGTGGATTCGAACTGCCGATCTTTTGGTTCACAGCCAAGCTCTTAACCACTGCGCCACCAGGGCTTCTCATTAGCTATCAGGGAGATGCAAATTAAAATCATAATGAGATTCCACCTCACGCCCATTAGTATGGCAATATAAAAAAAAAGGGAAAACAAAAAGTTTTGGCGAGGTTGTGGAGAAACATCCATTGCTGGTGGGAATGTAAAATGGTACAGCCACTGTAGAAAACAGTTTGGCAGTTCCTCAAAAAGTTGAACACAGAACTACCATACGATTCATCAATCCCAATCCTAAGTATATACCCAGAAAAACGGAAAGCAGGAAGGCAAACAGAAAGCTATTCTCCAATGTTCTTTGCAGCACTTCTCACAACAGTCAAAATCATGGAAACTGAACTCACAACAGTCAAAATGATGGAAACTGAAATGTCCATCAACAGATGGATGGATAAACAAAATGTGGCATATACATCCAGCAGACTATTACTCAGCCATAAAGAGAAATGAACTTCTGATCCATGCCACAACATGGATGAACCTTGAAAACATTATGCTGAGTGAAATAAGTCAGTCGCAAAAGGACAAATAGTGTATGATCTTGCCAGGTGAAATAAGCAAATACACAGAAACTTAAGATTATTAGTGGTTACCAGGGGTGGGAGGGAGGAAGAGAAGGGTGAGTTTTTGCTTAGTAGGCATTTAGTTTATGTTAATGGTGGTGGAATAATTTGGAAAAGAACAGCAATAATATTTGTTCAACATGAAGAATCTAATCAATATCAATGAATTATACACGTAGAAATTGTTGAATTGGTGAATGTTTTGTTGTATATATTTTTACCATGATAAAAAAATTAATTAAAAAATTTTTAAAAACATATTTCCAAAAAGCAAAATGAGGATGGAAAAATATATACCATGTAAACATCCTAACAAAGAGAAAGTTAACAGCTATATTGATAGTAGACAAAAGACTTTAAAGCAAAAAGCACTACAAAAGAAGAGACACTTCATGATAAAAATTCAAAACAGGCAGTAGAACAATTTAAAATTTGTATTACGTTATAATCTCAAACTACACAAGGCAAAAAATGACAGAACTATAAGGAGAAATAGATGGATTCACAATCATAATGGGAGACTCTAACACACTCCTTTAGTTAACTACAAGAATTTTTTAAAAATTTTACTTAAAGCACAACAAAATAAAAAGTTGCTGTTGAGTTGATTCTGACTCACGGCAATCCAATGTGTGTCAGAGTATAACTGTGCTCCATTGAGTTTTCAGTGGCTGATTTTTTCACAAGTAGATTGCCAAGCATTTCTTCTAAAGTGTCTCTGGGTGGACTCAAACCTCCAACCATTTTGGTTAGCAGTTGAGCGTGTTAACCTTTTGTACCACCCAGGAACTCCCAAGTAAGATAAGGACCATTGAACTAAGCAACTTGGAAGTCACCAGCGGCCATAATGTGCTGTTTTAGCATTAACCATTATCTAGGAAAATACGTAACTCAGTACCTGTAAAGCTGTGTGCTCCTTCTGAAGATTTTTTATTTTAGTCTGTTGCTGGCAAACCCTATTTAGGGATTCATCCTCCAGTTCACCAATTTTGGATTTCACGCTCTCCATAATTTGTTCCAAGTCATTAGCTCGTTGTTCCTGATCTGCTGCTCGCCTTTGTTCCAGCTGAAGCTCATTTCTAATTTAACAAACAATTCCTTCTCTTAGTAATAAAAATAAACCAAATCAAACATACCTAACAACATAATCACTTTCTAAAATTTTGTTGCATTCTTAATATGTCTTACAAAACAAACCGATACAAGACATATAAGGTACCATTACATATCTAAGCTAAATTATTACCAAAAGATTTACTATTAATAACTTTTTAAAAATTTAGTATTTAATCAAAATTGAAAATTATATTTCAAGATTATTTTCAAGGAAGTTATTTTTAGAACGAATACCACTTGCATACAAACAATTCAAAAGAGACTTTTTCCATTTTCTTACTTAAGCTGCTGATTAGTTTCTATGAGCTCCCGTATCATGTTCTGTTGACGTGCTGTGTCTTCCACCAACGTTTTAAAATTCTCTCTCATCCTTTGTGATGACTGTTTGTCAAAAATGATAAGATCTATAATAATATTTTTTAATGCAATACAGATAGTAAAAATGAAAGTAAAGTCAAATTTTTTATCTTAAAAAAGAGGAAAAAGAAGCTTTTCATCTTAAGGAGCAAGAATAGGATCTGATTACCTTTTAGATCTGTTCTTCCCACTAGGGACAAAGCTTTTAAGCCATGTGTCATCAACAGTACATTTATGCTTTCCCATTCTGCTTCCTCTTGCTACAATTACAAGGAAAGGGAAAAGGATAAGATATAAAGTAAAGAAGTACCCTCTTGTATATAATTTCCTTTGTTTTCAGACAACAGAATTTTTTCTCCAAAAGGTATTCTTAAAATATAAGAATTTTTACGCATATATAATGATTACATTTTACAAATCAACTTGTTTCTAACAAAATTAACAGCAGACTTGAAGGATGCAAATAAGCACAAATCATTGTATTGTACAATCCCAGAATATTCATATGGTAGGTTTTAATGTATAAATTAAAACAAAACAACAACAAAACACCCTTGTAATTTCAATGAACCAAACAAGCCTAAAGTTTTAGATTTAACTGAATCAGAGCAGGCCCTGCTTAGAAGAAACAGCTGTAAATTAGGTTCTATTAATTAAATAGTAAAGAAAAGGTAAGTCACTCAAAAACAAATGTTACTTTAATAATGACTAGAGTCACAAAAAAAATTAAAAATCTGTCTGGTCAGAGCCAATTAATTCAGATAGTTCCTTGTAAAATAGACAAGGTCTAACTATAAAAAGGGGCATGTCTATAACAAAGTTATTAAGAAAATGTTCTGCATCCTATTTTGATGAGTGGCATCTGGGGTCTTAAAAGCTAGCAACTGGCCATCTAAGATGCATCAACTGGTCCCAACCACCTGCAGTAAAGGAGAATGAAGAACACCAAAGACACAAGGAAAGTATTAGCCCAAGAGACAGAAAGGACCACATAAAACCACACACTGGATCATCTTGAGACCAGAACAACTAGATGGTGCCTAGCTACCAACAATGACCACCTAACAGGGAACACAACAGAGAGTCCCTGATGGAGCAGGAAAAAGGTGGGGTGCAAAACTCAAATTCTAGTAAAAAGACCAGACTTAATGGTCTGACTGAGACTGGAGGAACCCTGCAAAGCACAGCCCCCGGACTCTCTGTCCCCAGAACTAAAGCAATTCCCAAGGCCAACTCTTCAGCCAAAGGTTGGACTGGACAGTGGGACATAAAATGATACTCGTGAAGTGTGTGCTTCTTAGCTCAAGTTGATACGTGAGACTAAATGGGCGGTTTCTGTCCGTAGGTGAGATGAGAAGGCAGAAAGGGTTAGGAGCTGGTTGAATGCACATGGGAAATCAAAGGTGGAAAGGAGCAGTGTTTTGTCACACTACAGGGAGAGCAATCAGGATCACATAAGAATGTTTGCATAAATTTTTGTATAAGAAACTAACTTGAAATGTAAACTTTCACTTAAACTACAACAATAAAGAAAAAAATAAAAATAACAACAAAAAAGGGGCATGTCCATCTGGGTTATAGATTCTAGTATAATCACCCTGAAGATACTCTCAAGTCTCACATCCCTGTTTCTAAACATGTATTTACATTCTAAACCTGAGAAGGGAACCTTAACTCTCTAGATTAAGTGAAGAAGAACATAACAATGAGAAGAAAATAAGAAATAGTAAAAAAAAATAAGAATATAAAATAAGAGTAAGAATAGAAATAGAGACCATGAAAAAATGAATTTAAATCTATGATATTAATAATTATATAATCAGTTTTTAATGTAAATACAACGATCCCTCTTGAATTCACTGTGTAAGGTCTTTACTTGCTTTTTAAGGCATTTAAAGCTTATTTCAATCAATGTTTACATGCTTGAAAAATGTAATTTATACAATAAGTTTTTCGTTAGTGGTGCAAACAGTATGTAAAGTTTTATTATAGCTTAAAGATTAATAATTTAGACAAAGTAAAAATAAAGGTATTATTCTCTACAACCAAATGCCTCTCAGACATTAAGAATCTATCAACACACAAAAAAAGAACAGAAAGGCTTAACGATTCTTTGATAGCACTATGACTCACAGTACCAAATAAATCTTTCTTTTTGATTGATGATTTTTTCCCTCCTTTATTCTTCTTACACTTCCCCTCCCTCCCCACCTTTTCCCTTATTTGTGCTTTAGGCTTTCTAACCATAAAGCCTAACTATATGATGGTACACAGAACAAAAATTACCGCTGATGTCTATTTTAGGAGCCAAAAGCTCTGTATGGGTCTCTCAGCAGATGTCCACTGTGACTCATAAAAACAAATGGTCTGTAAATAATAAGATCCCAGATTATGAATGATTAAATTACACACATTATTCCCTGATACCCCTTGTAGGTTAAGAAAAATAAAGTATTGTAAATTTTGAAAATAGCTGGGAATAACATTTTCCAATGTATGTGCTGTAGAACATAGTCTATGAAATGCTCATCAGACTAGCGTTAAATAAGCAGGAAATGTTGTTGTTAGGTGGCATTGAGTCAATTTCGATACGTGACAGAGTAGAATTTCTCCATAGGGTTTTCTTGGCTGTAATCTTTATGAAGACTGCCAGGTCTTTCTCCCATAGAGCCACCAGGTGGATTTGTACTTCCAACCTTTTGGTTAGCAACTGAGCACTTAACTGTTTGCACCACCATAATACTAAATCTTCCTTTTGGAAACTAACTGTATTATGAAGTCTGAAAGTAATGAAACCGTTTAATAGTCATTAAGACAGCATTTTCTCAAATCTTTTACAAAAAAATTCTTTCAAAGTAAGATTTTTCACATTCTGCAGAACTAGTATTCTTTTGTACATACTGTGAAAATCATTGGCTTAAAATATTTCAGGTTTACCTGTTTTTCGGTCATGAATCTATCTGAAGATTCACTGGACTCGTAGGCTTTAGAGGCTTCTGGAGACATAGTTTCTTATGTAGAATCAAAAGCAGTTGGAGTTTGCAATAAAAAAGTTTGAATTGTCTAAATTAAAAAAAAAGTGCAACAGGAGTTAAAGGATGCTATATTTAAAAGAATGTACTACATTTAAAAGAATTCATGTGGGGCAATTTAGGCCACTCTTCTGTCAAAACTTTTATGAATTCCTAGAAAGCTGATGGTAAGAATCTTTAAAATCAACGCTATCTCATAATGTTCTACTCTAGAAATAAAATATTTTGGGGTTTATACACATACACACAAAGAAAATTATTTGTTTTAGCCAAATAATCTAAAAAGCACCTGAAGCTAATAAAGTGTTATCTTTTGAAAGCTGCTTTTACTTTACCACATAGGGTCAACTGGGTCAGAATTGACTCAACGGCACCCAACAACAACATAGTCTTTCCAAATATCACTTAGAGATTGTCAGAGAAACTCAATCTGAGTCTGATCCAGTCTCAGATCCAGCTACCAACTGGCAGGAAATACCAAATAAAAAAGGGCAGAGGAACATCTTGAACTGCACATGAATAAGAAATCAGCAAAACCTAGACTGTGGGAGATACATAAGTCAAATGGCCCAGGTTCTTCATCAGATAAATTGTAAGCAAAAGAAAAGAGAGAAAACCTGTAGATTAAAAATTTAAATTTTTTTTAAATGAGCAAGAGTAATTATAATGTCTAGAAATATAATTTGCGATGAAATTTTTTTTAAATGCAAAGAAGTGATTATTATAAATGTCAGAAGAATGGTTACTGATAGTAGGGAAGGAGATGTGATTGAGATAGGGCAATGGAAGGGCTCTGGGGTGGCTGTCAAAGTTTTATTTTTTACCTCAATATTTTATACCCCAACCTGGGTAGTATCACCTTTTAACAATTCACCAAACTAAGATACAAATTTGGTACGTGTTTTATTCTATAGTTCTAAAAGAAAACCTCATTTTAGGGCTGTGGGGACCATGGCCTCTGGGAACATCTAGCTCACTTGGCATAATATAGTTTATAAGTAAAATGCTCTTCATTCTACTTTGGTGAGTAGCATCTGGGGTCTTAAAAGCTTGGTGAACAGCCATCTAAGATACACCACTAGTCTCACCTCTTCCAGAACAAGGGAGAATGAAGACAACCAAAGACACAAGGGAAAGATTAGTCCAAAGGACTAATGGACCACAACTACCACAGCCTCTGCCAGAGGCCCATTCAGCATAACTACATGGTATCTGGCCACCACCACTTACTGCTCTGACGGGGATCACAATAGAGGGTCCCGGACAGAGCTGGAGAAAAATATAGAACAAAATTCTAACTCACGGATTTCTGAGCCACATGGCACTATAGACAGAAGCACCACGTAAAACTAAGTCAGAGACAAATGTCAATCCTAGAACACTAAGCATCAAATGAAGACATAAAGAACTCAGCCAAGCACTGAATGGGATAAGAAACTGACAGAGCACAGAAAGTGAGGTCAGTCACGAGCAGAGATCCCCGTCAGCTAAAACAGCACAGGTTCACCATCTTGGTCTCCTGCTGGAGATCAGAGAACAGGGAGTATGGGAAAGCAGCTTCATGGAGCTCCCAGCAGGAGACAGAACAACCAGTAACCAGCAATATACACTTTCCCACCCACCACCCTTCTTCATGCCCACTCGGCTTCCTTTGCTTCCTGAGGCCACAGTCTCTTGGCCAGCTTCAGCACTGTGCCACTTGGATTCCACCCGCCCACACTGGCTGGCTCCCTGAGTGCCATTTGTTTGCTGCTGGTGTTGTTTTTTCTGCTTCTTTTGGTTTCTTCCACACCTCTCACCACCTCTGCCTCCTTTCTTTCAAATACCTGGCTCCATGTGCCACCTTTGCTTCTAGAAAGGCTGTGAAACATCGCTGAACTATGGAACTGCTTCCTGACCCATGCCGCCAAGCTGGTGGAATCCCCAGGGCTTTTTTTGTTTGTTTTGATTTGTTCTCTTTTGGTTTGTTTGTTTGTTTTCTTTTTCTTTTCTTGGCTTGGGAGCCCCCTCCAGCCGGGCTGTACTGTGTGACTTGAGAGCTACTCCCTCAGTGTATGCAGCCACGTGGTGGGATCCCTGGGGACACTTCTTTTTTTTTGTTTGTTCGTTTGTTTTTGTTTTCTTTTCTCTTTTTCCTTTTTGTCTTTCTTCATTTCTCACTTTCTTGACTCTCTATACTTACCTTCTCTTTCTGTCTCCTGAATACCTGGTACTGTGTAACACCTATAGCCTCTCCAGCCAGGCTCTACTTCGCAGCCAGGGAGTCACCATCCCAGTCATCACAGCTGCACCGGTGGGATCCCTGGGGGCTTTGCTATTCTTTATTTTTCTAATTTTTATTTATTTATTCATTTTCTTTTACCTGTTTTTTTTTCTTTTTGTTTTTCTCCATTTCTCAGTTTCTCATTTCTCCACTCCAATGGAAAGCTCCCTTAGCACTCTTTTCTCTTTGTTTGTTTTTAGCTCCTGTTTCTCTCTCCTCTTTCCCATACCCATCTTAGCTCCACACATCACAATCTCCTCCTCCTTCCTGCCTACCTGCACACCCCCAAGCAGCACAGGCATGGCCTATGGGAACATGCCCTGCACTAATTCCTGGCCTGCCCTGTCGGCCTTGGTACGTGACACAAATGACCCATACCACCAACTCCCCTTCAGCTGGACCTGCCCTGCTGCACCACAGCTGAGCGACTGACCCTACCTGTTGGACAAAGAGGTGAAAAGTATCGTACCCACAGACGAGCAAACAAAAACCAACGCACAGCCTGCCTGCTCAAACATAACCAAATAAAACAAAAAAGCAGGACAAAACAAACAAATCTACATTCAATAACTACTGAATGTCCTGAAGACAGCAGACAATATCAAAGCATATAAAAAAAGGACAGGATGGTTCCAGTAGGTGTCCAAAATAAAACACCAGATGTCTTCGCAGTAGAAGAAAAGGCAGTACAACTACCAGACAGGGAATTTAAATCTCTAATATTCAGAGCTATCCAAGAATTGAAGCGAAAACTAGATAAAAATGAGGAAAAAAATAGACAAATTCATGGAAAAGGCAGAAAAATCCACTGAAAATACAGAGAAAAAAACGGAAGAATTCAGAAAAATACTACAGAAACAAAATGCCAAAATAAATTCAGACCTAGAAATCATATAAAATAACAATTAGAAATCCAAAAGATAAACAAGATCTCAGAAATGGACAGTGTCATAGAAGGGCTGAGAAGCAGGTCTGAAATGATGGAAGACAGGATCAGCCAAATTGAAGACAAACACTTGGATACAACTCTGAGGAAAAATAAGAAAAAAGAATGAAGAAAAATGAAGAAACCCTGATAATTATGTGGGATACAATCAAAAGCAAAAATCTGCAAGTGATCGGAGTTCCAGAACCGGGGGAGAAAACAGAAAACACAGACAGGATCATCGAAGAACTGCTGACAGAAAACTTTCCCAATATCATGAAAAATGAAAAGCTGACCATCCAAGAAGCTCAACGAACCCCATATAGGATAGACCCCAAAAGAAAATCACCAAGGTATATCGTAATCACACTCCCTAAAACCAAAGACAAACAAAGAATCCTGACAGCAGTTTGAGAAAAACGAAAAGTCACGTACAGAGAAGAAACAATAAGACTAAGCTCAGATTATTCGGCAGAAACCATGCAGGCAAGACACACATAACACATAAGACCCTGAAAGAAAAAAACTGCCAACCAAGAATAATATATCCTGCAAAACTCTCATTCAAATATGATGGTGAAATAAGGATATTTCCAGATAAAAAGAAATTAAGGGACTATGTAAAAACCAAAAAAAAAGCACAATTATTATTAAACAGAGTCCTTTGGTCTGAGAACAAACAATATCGGACCACAGGGTGAATCTAGGACCAGCCATTATCAACCTATGAAATGAACTCTCAAGGACTATTTAAAACCAAAAGAATTCAACAGGGAACCAGAGAGGTTAATCTGTACATGACAACAACATCAGAACAATAAAAGAAGGGATAAACGGGTAGGTATAGAACCTTCTAATGGAGAGGAAGGCAAGGCAATACCAAGTAATAACAGACTACTTCAAACCTAAGAAGATATGGGTAAATTTCAAGGTAGCCACAAAGAAAGTTAACAAAACTACTCATCAGAAAAAAGAAGAAAAACATAAAGTCTCAATAAAAACAAAAGAAATGGAAAAAAAAAAAATCCACAAACAAAAGGAATTCAGCACACTGGTGATAGGGAACCCAAGGTTGAGTAAGGATAGTGTTGACGTGTTGTGAGGTTGTTAACCATTGTCATAGGGCAACACGTATACTGTTTAATGAGAAACTATTTTGTTCTGTAAGCCTTCATCTTAAGTGAGAATAATAGCACAACTGTAAGAGTGTAGTCAATGTCACTGAACTGTGCATGTAGAAATTTTTGAAACGGTGTATCTTTGGCTATGTGTATTTTCACCAAAAAAAAAAAAAGGTTGAGAAGTTAGAGGGTTAATATGTTGTGGGGTTGTTAACCAATGTCATAAAACAACATGTGTACTATTGTTTCATGAGAAACTATTTGTTCTGTAAG
>NW_004444020.1:11004039-11028495 GCF_000243295.1 Trichechus manatus latirostris
AGCTGCAAAGTACACATTTTTTTCCAGTGCACATGGAACGTTCTCCAGAATAGACCACATCTTAGGCCACAGAGCAATCCTCAACAAAATCCAAAACGTTGAGATAATTCAAAGTATCTTCTCTGACCACAATGCCATTAAGGTAGAAATTAACAACAGGAAGAGCGAGGAAAAGAAAATTAATTACATGGAAATTGAATAACACCCTGCTTACAAACCACTGGATAATAGAAAAAATCAGAGATAGAATCAAAACATTCCTAGAATCAAACAAGAATGAAAACACATCATACCAGAACCTTTGGGACACAGCATAGGCAGCCCTCAAAGGAGAATATACAGCAACAGATGCACACATCAAAAAAGAAGAAAGGAACAAAATCAAAATATTAACTACAGAAATTGAACAAATAGAAAGCGAACAGCAAAAAGAGCTCATAGCCACCAGAAGAAAGGAAATAATAAAGATCAGAGCAAAAATAAATGAAATAGAGAACAGAAAAACAGTAGAAAGAATCAACAAAAGCAAAAGTTGGTTCCTTGAAAGGATCAACAAAATCAACAAACCACTGGCCAAACTAACAAAAGAAAAACAGCAGACGATGCAAACAACCCAAATAAGAAATGAAATGGGGGACATTACAATAGACCTAACTGAAATAAAAAGGATCACAATAGAGTATTATGAAATACTATACTACAAAAAATTTGAAAACCTAGAGAAAATGGATAAATTTCTAGAAACATGCTACCTACCCAAACTACCACAAAGTGATGTTGAAAATCTGAACAGACCCTGAACAAGAGAAGAAACTGAAAAGGTAATAAAAAAAAGTCCAACAAGAAAAAAAAGGACTGGCCCAGATGGCTTCACTGGAGAATTCTACCAAACATTCAGAGAAGAGCTTACACATGTATTACTCAAATTATTTCAGAACATACAAAAGGAAGCGACACTTTTGAATTCATTCTATGTAGCCAGCATAACCCTGATACCAAAACCAGGCAAAGACGCAACAAAAAAAGGAAATTAAAGACCAATATCTCTTATGAATATAGATGCAAAAATTCTCAACAAAACTTTAGCCTACAGGATTCAGCATCATATCAAAAAAATAATACACCACAACCAAGTAGGATTCATACCGGGCATGTAAGGATGGTTCAACATCAGAAAATCAATCACGTAATCCACCACATAAATAAAAGGAAAGAATCACATGATCATCTCAATTGATGCAGAAAAGGCATCTGACAAAGTCCAACACCCATTCCTGAGAAAAATTCTCAATAAAATAGATATAGAAGGGAAATTCCTCAACATAATAAATAGCATCTATACAAAACCAACAGCCAACATCATTCCTAACAGAGAGAGGCTTAAAACATTCCCCCGAGAACGGGAACAAGACAAAGATGCCCTTTATCACCACTCCTATTTAACATTTTGCTGGAAGTCCTAGCTAGAGCAATAAGGCAAGAAAAAGAAATAAAGGGCATCCAAGTGGGTAATGAAGAAGTTAAACTGTCCCTGTTTGTGTATATGATACTATACATAGAAAACCCTAGAGACTCTATGAGAAAACTACTGGTACTAACAGATTCAGCAGAGAAGCAGGATACAAGATAAACATACAAAAATCAGTTGGCTTCCTATACACCAATAAAGAGAACGATGAAAAGGAAATCAGGAAAACAATACCATTTATATTAGCCCCTAAAAACAATACTTAGGAATAGATCTAACCAGGGATGTAAAAGACCTATACAAGGAAAACTACAGAACACTACTGCAAGAAACCAAAAGAGATCTACATAAATGGAAAAACATACCATGTTCATGGATAGGTAGACTCAACATTGTGAAAATGACAATTCTACCCAAAGCAATTTACAAATACAGTGCAATCTCAATCTAAATACCAACAACATTCTTTAAAGAGATGTAAAAACTAATCATTAACCTTATGTGGTACGGGAAGAAGCCCCAGATAAGTAAAGCACTACTAAAGCAGAATAAAGTATAAAGACTCGCACTACCTGACCTGAGAACCTTCTACACATCTATGGTAGTCAAAACAGCCTGGTACTGGTACAATGATAGATACATTGACCAATGAAACAGAGCTGAGAACCCAGATGTGAATCCATCCACCTACAGTCACCTGATCTTCGACAAGGGCCCAACGTCCACCAAATGAGGAACAGTCTTTTTAACAAATGGTGCTGGCAAAACTGGATATCCATCTGCAAAAAAAATGAAACAGGACCCATACCTCACATCATATACAAAAACTAATTCAAAACGGATCATAGACCTAAATATAAAGCCAAACACTATAAAGTTCATAGGCGAAAAAATAGGATCAATGCTAGAGGCCCTAATACACAGCATTAACAGGATATAAACCATAACCAACAACACACAAACTTCAGAAGATAAGCTAGATAACTAAGATCTCCCTAAAAATTAAAACACTTATGCTCACCAAAAGACTTCACCAAGAGCAAAGATCAGAAAAAGTAAGGCAAACAAAGTCACACATCAATCCTGAAACCCTAAGCATCAAATGAACAGATAAAGAACTCAGCCAAGCACCGAATGGAATAAGCAACTGACTGAGAACAAAGAGCGAGGAGAGATACATGCAAAGGTCCCCACAGCTACTACAGCACGGATCCACCATCTTGGACTCCTATTGGAAATCAGCAAACAGGGGGTATGAGAAAGCAGCTTCACGAAGCTTCCAGAAGCAGACAAAACAACTGGTAACCAGCAATATAGGCTTTCCCACCCCCCACCCTTCTTCACCCCCACTTAGCCTCCTCTGCTGGCTGCAGCCACAGTCTCTTGGGCAGGAAGCACCAGCTTCACTCCGGTGTCACTTGGATTCCACCCACCCGCACTGGCCAGCTCCCTGAGTGCCTTTTCTTGGCTGCTGGTGTTGCTTTTTTCTGCTTCTTTAGATTTCTTCCTTAGCTCTCACCACCTCCCCCTCCTTTCTCTCAAATACCTGACTCCATGCACCGTCTTTGCTTCTTCCTGAAAGGCTGTATAACACAGCTCGACTGTGAAACTGCTTCCCTGCTTGTGCCGCCACACTGGTGGGACCCCCCGGGCTTTTTTGTTTGTTTGTTTGCTCTGATTTGTTCTGTTTTGATTTGTTTGTTATTTTTTTCTTTTCTCAGCTTGGGAGCCCCTTCTTGCCAGGCAGTACCACATGGCTTGGAAGCTACTCCCTTACTCTGCACAGAAGCACAGGGACATCCCTGGGGGCATTTCTTTTTTCTTGTTTTTGTTTTTTTTCCATTTTTTTGTGTTGTTTTCTTCTCTCTTATTCCCTTTTTGTCTTTCTTCATTTCCAGTTTCTTGATTTATTCATTTTCTTTCTTTTATCTTTTTTTTTTTCATTTTTGTTGTTCTCCATTTCTGAGTCTCCCCTCTTTCCACTCCAACAGCAAGCTCCCTTAGCACTCTTTTTTGTTTGTGTGTATGTTTTTGGCTCCTGTTTCTCTCTCCTCTCTCTCATCTGTCCCATAATCATCTTCGCTCCCCACATCAGAATCTACCTCCTCCTTCCTGCCTACCTGCACCATGCGCTGAACATCACACTCTCAAGCAGCACAGGCACGGCCTACTGGAATGTGCCCTGCACTGATTCTCGGTCCGCACTATCAGCCCTGGTACGTGCCACAAACAACCCATCCCAGCAACTCCCCTTCAGCTGGACATGACCTGCTGTACCATACCTGAGTGACTGACCATGTCCATTGGAGAAGGAGGTGAAAAGTACTGTGCCCACAGATGAGCAAACAACAAAGAATGCAAAGCCCGCCTGCTCAGACATAACCAAATAAAACAAAAAAGCAGGAAGAAACAAACAAATCTACAATCAATAAACGAGGAAGATAACCACTGAATGCCCTGAAGACAGAGACAGTATCAAAACATTTACAAAAACAGGACAGGATGGTTCCAGTAGGTATCCAAAATAAAACACCAGATGACTTTCCAGTAGAAGAAAAGGCACTAGACCTAACTGATAGGGAATTCATATCTCCAGTATTCAGAATTATCCAAGAGTTGAAGCAAGAAACAGTCAAAAATGGGGAAAAAATAGACAAATTCATGGAAAAGGCAGGCAAATTCATGGAAAATACAGACCAAAAAATGGAAGAATTCAAGAAAATAGTACAGGAACAAAATGTTTAAATAAATTCACAACCAGAAATCATACAAAAACAATCAGAAATCCAAAAGATAACTAGATTTCAGAAATGGACAGTATCATAGAAGGGCTGAGGAGCAGGTTTGAAACGATGAAAGACAGGATCAGCCAAATTGAAGACAAACACTTGGATACAACTCTGAGGAAAAATCAGAATAAAGAACATAAATGAAGAAACCCTGAGAATTATGTGGGATACAATCAAAAGCAAAAATCTGCGAGTGATCCGATTTCCAGAACAGGGGGAGAAAACAGAAAACACAGACAGGATCATCGAAGAACTGCTGACAGAAAACGTTCCCAATATCATGAAAGATGAAAAGCTGACCATCCAAGAAGCTCAACGAACCCCATAAAGGATAGACCCCAAAAGAAAATCACCAAGGCATATCATAATCACACTCCCTAAAACCAAAGACAAACAAAGAACCCTGAGAGCAGCTCAAGAAAAACAAAAAGTCACATACAGAGGAGAAACAGTAAGACTAAGCTCGGATTATTCGGCAGAAACCATGCAGGCAAGAAGGCAATGGGATGACACACATAAGACCTTGAAAGAAAAAAACTGCCAACCAAGAATAATATATCCTGCAAAACTCTCATTCAAATATTATGGTGAAATAAGGACATTTCCAGACAAACAGAAATTAAGGGACTATGTAAAAACCAAACCAAACTTCCAAGACTTATTAAAGGGAGTCCTTCAATCTGAGAACATACAACATCAGATAACAGGCTGAATACAGAACACAGGATTGTACTAGCCAGATACTACCTAGGAAATGAACTTTTAAGGGCTATGCAAAACCAAAGGAATTACAACAGGGAACCAGAGAGGTTAATCTGTAAATGGCAACAACAACAGAACAATAAAAGAGGGAATAAACGGTGGAGGTATAGAACCTTCTAATGCAGAGGAAGGCAAGGCAATACCAAGTAATAACAGACTGGTTCAAATCTAGGAAGATAAGGGTAAATTTCAAGGTAACCACAAATAAAGTTAACAAACCTACTCATCAAAAAAAAAAAAAAGAAGAAAAACATAAAGTCTCAGTAAAAACAAAACCTACAAAAACAAAAGAAATGAAAAAAATATCCACAAACAAACGGAACTCAGAACAGGAGAGTAATAGGAACAAAGAAAACGTCAGCACCACAAAAAAAAGTACTACTAAATGCAATCCCACTCCTAGGAATATATCCTAGAGAAATAGGAGTTGTCACACGAATAGACATATGCACACCCATATTAACTGCAGCACTGTTCACAATAGCAAAAAGATGGAAACAGCCTAGACGCCCATCAATAGATGAATGAATAAACAAACTATGGTACATACACACAATGGAGTACTATGCAAAGATAAAGAACAATGATGAATCTGTGAAGCATTTCATAACATGGATAAAACTGGAGGACATTATGCTGAGTGAAATAAGTCAATCACAAAAGGAAAATTATTGTATGAGACATGAGACTTCTACTATAAAAACTCATGTAAAAGTTTACATACAAAAAGAAACAATCTTTGTTGGTTAGGAGAGATGGGAGTGGTGCAGGGGGAACTAAATAGACAAGAGATAAGTTGTAATTTTGGTGAAGGGTAAGACAGTACACAATACTGGGGAAGCCAGCACAACTTGTAAAAGGAAAGGTCATGGAAGCTCCAGAGATACTTCAAACTAACCTGAGGAACTAAATTGCTGGGTGGGGGGCTGTAGGGACCATGGTCTTGGGGAACATCTAGCTCAACGGGCATAACACAGTTTATAACCACAATGTTCTACATTCTACCTTGGTGAGTAGTGTCTGGGGTCTTAAAAGCCTGTGAGCACTCATCTAAGATACTCCGCTAGTCTCCCCACTTCGGGAACAAGGGAGAATGAAGAGAACAAGATACAAGGAAAAGATTCGTCCAAAGGACTAATAGACCACAGCTACCATGGCCTCCACCAGACTGAGTCCAGTACAGCTAGATAGTGCCCAGCTACCACCACTGACTGCTGTCACAGGGATCACAATAGAGGGTCCTGGACAGAGCTGGAGAAGGCTGTAAAACAAAATTCTAACTCACAAAAAAAAAAGACCAGAGTTACTGGCCTGACAGACTGGAGAAACCCCGAGAGTATGGCCCCCAGACACCCTTTTAGCTCAGTGGTGAAGTCACTCCTGAAGTTCACTGTTCAGCCAGGGACTGGACAGCCTCGTAAAACAAAAAGGGACTAATGAGGCACAGCAGTCCAGGGACAAGGACTAGAAGGCAGGAGGGGACAGGAAAGCTGGTGATAGGGAACCCAACGTTGAGAAAGGACAGTGTTGACATGTCATGGGGTTGTTAACCATTGTCATAGGGCAATATGTGTACTAGCTGTTTAATGAGAAACTATTATGTTCTGTAAACCTTCATCTAAGGTACCAAAAAAAAAAGAATTATCTATGTGAGATCAAATTGACAACAGCACTCAAAAGGTTTGATGGGAAGTGAGTCGGCAGTGGGCAGTGAGTTAAAGATAAAGGTGATGCAATAATTTGGAAAAGGATAGTGAGAATAGCAGCACAACTGGAAGAATGTAATTGATGTCACTGAATTATACATGTAAAAACTTTTGAAATGCTGTAACTTTGGCTAATATATTTGCACCAAAAAAAAAAAAAGTCCTCCAAGGTCGAGTAGGGAGAGTGTTTACATGTCGTGGGGTTGTTAACCAATGTCATAAAACAATATGTGCACTGACTGTTTAATGAGAAACTATTTGTTCTATAAATCTTCATCTAAAGTACAATAAAAAAAATTTTTTTTTAAAAGAAAAAAACACTTCACCAAAAAGTAAAAATAGAATGTACAGACTGGGGAAAAAAATTTGGCCATTACAAATCAGACACAGGTCTAATCTCTAAAATTAAAAGAAAATCCAACAACTCTACAACAAAAAGATAAACAATCCAATTAAAAAACAGGCAAAGGAAATGAACAGACACTTCACCAAAGAAGACATTCAAGTGGCCAACAGACCCATGAGGAAATGCTTGCAATCACTAGCCCTTAGAGAAATGCAAATCAAAACCACAATGAGATACCATCTCACCTCAACATTACTGGCACGAATCAAAAAAACTGGAAATAACAAATGTTGGACAAGCTGCGGGGAGATCTGAACTCTTATGCACCGCTGGTGGGAATGGAAGAGGATACAACCATTTTGGAAAATGATATGGTGAATCCTTAGAAAGCTAGAAATAGAAATACCATATGATCCAGCAATCCCATTCCTAGGAATATATCCTAGAGAAATAAGAGCTGTCACACGAACAGACACATGCACACCCATATTCATTGCAGCACTGTTCACAATAGCAAAAAGATGGAAAGAACCTAGATGCCCATCAACAGATGAATGGATAAACAAACTATGGTACATGCACACAATGCAGTATTATGCAATGATAAAGAATAATGACGAATCTGCAAAGTATCTCATAACATGGATGAAACTGGAGGACACTATACTGACTAAAATTAAGTCAATCACAAAAGGACAAATACTGTCTGAGACCACTACTGTAAAAACTCATGAAAAGCTTTACACACAAAAAGAAACAATGTTTGATGGTTACGAGGGACGGGAGGGGTTGGGGGGGCACTAAATAGACAATAGATAAGTGGTAACTTTGGTGAAGGGTAAGACAGTACATAATACTGGGGAAGCCAGCACAACTTGTACAAAGCAAGGTCATGGAAGCTCCATAGACATATCCCAACTCTGAGGGATCGAATTGCTGGGCTGAGGGCTGTGGGGACCACAGTCTCGGGGAACATCTAGCTCAACTGACATAACATAGTTTATAAAGAAAATGTTCTATATTCTATCTTGGTGAGTAGCGTCTGGGGTCTTAAAAGCCTGTGAGTGGCCATCTAAGATACCCCACTGGTCCCACCCCTTCGGGAGCAAGAGAAAATGAAGAAAACTAAAGACGCAAGGGAAAGATTAGTCCAAAGTACTAATGGATCCCAACTACCGTGGCCTCCACCAGACTGAGTCCAGTATAACTAGATGGTCCCCGGCTACCACCACTGACTGCTCTGACAGAGAACACAACAGAGGGTCCTGGACAGAGCTGAAGAAAAATGTAGAACAAAATTCTAACTCACAAAAAAAAGACCAGACTTAATGGTCTGCCAGAGACTGGAGAAACCCCAAGAATATGGCCCCTGGACACCCTTTTAGCTCAGTAATGAAGTCATTCCCAAGGTTCACCCTTCAGCCAACAATTAGACAGGTCCATAAAACAAAGTAAGAGTAAATGGGCACACCAGCCCAGAGGCAAGGACAAGAAGGCAGCAGGGGATAGGAAAGTTGGTAATAGGGAACTCAAGGTAGAGAAGGGGAGAGAGTTGCCATGTCGTGGGATTGGCAACCAATGCCACGAAACAATATGTGTATTAATTGTTTAATGAGAAGCTAGTTTGCTCAGTAAACCTTCTTCTAAAGTACAATTAAAAAAAAAGTAAAGATGAGAAGATAAGGGGGCAGGGAAACTAGAGTACTGGAAATGGAACAAACTGAACACAGAATGTTGACACGTTATGATACATGTAACTAATGTCACTGAAAAATTTATGTGGAAATTGTCAAATGGGGATCTAACTTGCTAGGTAAACTTTCACCAAAAACTTAATAAAATATTATTTAAAAAATAAATAAAAAGTTTTTTAAAAAACTTCATTTTACAATAGAAAGATTTTTAAAAATACAATCTTTTAAACGTAAAGGAAATACTAACCAAAAGAAAGCTGGTATAGCTCTGTAGTCACACTGCCCAGGTTCAAACTCTTCAAACTGCAGACTCTACCACACCGCCAGGAGAGTTACTTAATATCTCTTTGCCTCCATTTCCTCATGGTAAAATGAGAATGATGTAAGTACCTAGTTCATAGGGTTACTGTGAAGATTAAGAGAGTGAAGATTAGGAAAGAACATAGAGTACTGCCTGGCTCACAGCAGGACAGAGGTGGTGATTAGGGTTGGTGACCACCTATCTGAGTTATCTTAAGTAGTTACTTAACCTCTCTGAGCTTCTGTTCCCTTAACTTAGTTTAAAATATCACCTACCTGTTGGATTATCATGATGTCAAAAGGAAATATATATAATATACCTAGTATTCAATAAATACTAGATCTTTTCTATGCTTATGGCCTCCTAACATCCATAGAGAGTCATCTGTCACATTAGACATATCTCAGTTTTAGCAGATTCCTTTTACTTATTCAAGTTTATCTCGATGGAATGATCACCCAGTAAGTCTCAGGTCCAACACTTGATCTTCATCTAGGTTCCAAAAAGATAAACAGACCAAAATCTTGAAATGTTCAACCTCCTAGCTCCTAGTAAGAAAGGTCTTGTGCCATTATCCCCAGAGCAGACATCTGTGGTACTGCTAACCATTGGTCTGAAGCTGGTACAACTGAAGTTAACTGCTAATGGCTTCCATGACTCACTATCATGTACTTTTTCCTTTTCATTCTTTCCTCTCCCAATTTGTTGAAAACATTTAGCTAGGGATCCATCCTATCATCAGTGGTTAAAGGATCAGCTTTCTGACCTTTGGATGCAAAAGCAGAATATTCTCCTTTGCAAGTGTACTAAAACAAAGCACTCTCAGACAAACTACCACTAAACACAAAAAGCAAAGGCATTTAGAAAACTATCTCCTCATTTCTACCTATGACCAAAACCTCCAATGAATGTGTTCAGCCAAGAGTTTGCAGCAGCCTTTCTCTCACTCTAGATTCTATCAAGACACATCCGGAACTTTAAAAGTAACAGGAAGAGACCGAATGCTTTCAAGATTATGGCCTCCCAGAAGTCATAACTTTAGTGTCATAACATAAAGTTATGACTGTGGGAGCAGGGGAGACTGGAAGGTTGTTGGGGGGGCGGTGTAGGATATGAGTTAGTTTGCATATAGCATAGAAAGCAATGCTTAGAGAAACATAACACAGCTGTATCTTATGGCACTGTTCCAAGGTTTCCCAAAGGTCTTTTGGCAAATTGCCTTTTTAAATTTGAAGCCTCTGTAACATTCATATATTAAATCTAATTATTTTTCCCCACTTTTTCTATGGAAAAATAGGAAATAAGAAAACATGGCATTAACTGTACTGGAAATAACAAACTATGGCCATTAAGTGTTCTTTCTCAAGTAACCCAAAGACCATGAGTAACTTCCTCCAAAGTATGTATCTCACACTGCTACAATAAATAGAACATATAACGCTTCCAAACTCTCTATTCTCTATTAGATGCAAAAATCTCTCCAAAAATATGCCAACTTGCTGTTTAATGTTCCTAAGAAAGACCTAAATCTACCACAAATAAGGGAATGGAGTTAAGATTGGATCATCTCAGCAAAATCATTCTGCTTCAGAAGAAGTTACATAAAGGGTCAGAACAGCATTTCCCCCTTTGAAACAGAAGCTGCCAGCAAAACCCTATGTCAGCCACCTCCTCGCCAAAAGATGGGGCGAGGGAGGCCCCGGTCTACTCGGCAGTATTAAAAGAAAAAAAACAAAAAAACTTACGCAGAGGACTGAATGCTGTAAAGGTAGAGCCTGCACTGTATTTAATATTGTGGTTAGAAAACAAAAAGGCACTAAAAACCCTTTCCGATTGTTCTCTGTGTTCCGGGTCTCTTAGCCTTCTGACATTTCCACCTCACTGATTTTCTTAACAGAATCAAATTAGGTGTGGCACAAAGTCAGAGGTTCCCCCCAGAACCTGGAATGAGCCTAATAAACCGGAGAAAGGGATACTCACCTTCCCCCTCTAAGTACCCCCCTTTTGTTTGCAGTCTCCACTAGCCAAGCAACCTTCTCAGTGACCTCTGACACTGGAAACTGGGCCGGGCCACCCCAGGACGATTCTTGTGGATGGCGCAGTTAACTACAACTTATCCAAAATCTAGATGATGCCACGTATCGTTCTAACTTTTACACTTATTGCCTCATTTAACACTCACAACCACCATGTAAGACAAGAATTACCAGCTTCATTATGCAAATGAAGAAAATGAGACGCCGGGACGTTAAGGGAGAAACCAAAGATCACAGGGCGGCAGAGCCGGTACTCGAAACTAGGCTTGTGCGGTCCTTCTCTTGGGGCGCCCTCGTCCCGGGCAGCTCCTCACAGGGGCCTAGTCTGACTACTCGCAGGGTTAAGTGACGCCAATTCCGAAGGTGCTGCACGGAGTGGGGGGGTCCTCCCGGCGCCTCTGCGAACCCCAGACGCCACTCACCTTCCTCAGCCACCACCTCCCACCAGCAGAGCCCCCTCCTAGCCCGCTCGGTCTTCTCCGACCCGCCTCCGCGACCGTTACCACAGCCCCGGGAGGCCGGCCAATCGAGCCCTAGCGCGAGGAGGCGCCGGCCCAGGCCGGGTCTTGCAGCGCTGCGAGCGATTCTCTCGGGCCTCGCTAGAGGCTGGGCCCGCCCCGCGTCCTCTGGTTGGCTCCGCTGCTGAGGGCGTGGCTTACCACAAACCCTACAAGAGCGGGCAGGGCTTGTCAAATGGCACGCGCGCACTGCTAACACGCTCTGACCGCAGGCACTTTGTCGCGTACGTGGCGCCTCATTTACCCCGATGACATCAGAAATACTCCTTTTGAGGGCGTCAGTGAAGTGAGGCTCTTGCTAGGAGGACCAGTCAGTCTGTTCTGTATGTTCCGGACCTGACTAAGCGCTGCCGTGCCTTGCATTTGGAGGCCCCCAGTAAATATTTGTTGATGACATTTCACCATTCCGTTCAACATTTTCCAGATCCCTGCGAGGTGTCAGGGCCTACATCAGGCTCCCAAGAATGCTGAGATGGCTGACTGGAGATGCCCGAAATCTAGTTAGGGCGATAGGCATACACTAGGAAATTAGCGTACAATTTGATAGGCGTGATCAGAGAAGGGTGTGTAAGGCGTAGAAAGGAAGGAGGAAGGGGATTACCTAAGGGGGTCACAGAAGCCTTCCTAGACCAGTGGGGCTCAACGCTGGCTACACGTTAGAATCACCTGTGGAGCTTTGAAAACTCTTCATGTCCAGGCCCCTAGACCAATTAAATCAACATCGCCAAGGGTGGGACCAAGGTATCACTAATTTGTAAAGCTCCCTGGGTGATTCTGATGTGCAGCCATAATGGAAAACCGAAAACCTAGAAGGATGCGTAAGAATGATTCTGAACGGTGAATAAGAGGATCCCGACAATACAGGGAGGAAAAGTATTTAGAGAAAACTCCTTGTGTGATTAAATAACTCCAAAGCACTTTAGTATAATACCTAGCTCACAAGTGCTCAGGAAGCTCTCCTTGGGCCCCTTCTGCACAGCTCACGCCCCCCTCCTAAAAACCACAAACCTAACTCCCAAAAAGCCCTGACAAATATTATGGAACTTACTGAAGGCTTCCTGAGGAAGCTGAGAAGTGTGACACATCTTCAGAGAGGCAGACAGAAGCCAGAGAGGGTAAGGCTTTGTGAGGCATACTAAAGAGCTGGGATTTTATCCAATAGGTGATAGGAAATCATTGTCAGGTTTTTAAAAGGGGTATTCAATGGAAATATTTTTGTTTTGGCATGTGTAAGCCTAATTTTCTTGCACTCTGATATATCAGTAAAAACTGCTCCACCAGATACAAATATGAGACCTTGTGGTGCAATGGTTAAGACCTTGGCTGCTAACCAAAAGGTCGGCAGTACGAATCCACTAGCAGCTCCTTGGAAACTCGATGGAGCGTTCTACTGTGTCCTATACGGTCGCTATGGTCGGAATTGACTTGACGGCAACAGTTTTTTTCTCCCCTTCTCCCCCCAAAGAAAATCAGCTAAATTCTCTATTTCTCAGATTAATAAATTCAGAATGTACTAGAGCCCCTGCTCACCATTTTCAAAAATTCATAGAGGGTTAAGTAGTTAAAAAATAATTCCTAGGGGACAATCCAACTACCACACACCTGAAGGGAAGACTTGGAGTTTCATTTGTCCATGGTCATTGCATCTCTCAGCCACATAGTGGCGCTGTTGACAACCCATCTTTTCCAACTGATCAAATTATAAGTCTGTAAGTGCAGGTCCTACGGCACTGGCCAACAGGAATTTCCCAGGGAGGGCATCAATCACGCCTGTCTCTCCCAAGGGGGTTCCAGGACTATAGCTCTTAGGCTTTCAGTTCTTTCAGGCCCATACTCATCCTTCTTTCAGGCAGTCCAGGCCACTGTGAGTTTGATCTCTGGGTCTGCCCCATGCAAACATGTCTCCACCACCTGCCCTTTACATTCCTGGGTATTCACACTAGCAATGGCTGGTAGATTTTCATTTTCAAATCTTGAAACACAAAGGGTCTCCTGCTTGTCTTTTCCAGGACTGCAGAGTGACTTGCCCACTGAGTGCAGCTGCCCTAATTATGGCCAGGAGCCAAAAATCCTTGGGTCATTTAGAATACTTTTGCTGCAAATAATTGGAAAAAAAAAAGGATTCAAACTATCTTCTTAAACAATAAGGAAATTGATTATCACACATACTAGAAAGTCCAGAGTCAGGGTAGACTTTAGGGTTAGTTAATTCAGTGGCTCAACAAATTATCAAGGATCCAGTTACTATTAGACTGTCTGCTCTGCTGTAGACACGATAGGCTTCAAATTCATACTAAAGTGATTGTCCATTTGTCTAACAGGAACAATCAGGACCACATACTTTCTTTTCCATCTAAAATCTTTCCTTCTGCTTTATTGAGCCAATTAGGTCACATACACACACATACACCCTGCCTCCCAATCAGTAACTGCCTGGGAAATATGCAAAAGGATTATGCTTGGGTTCTAGAAGGAACAGGGACCATAACTGAAATTGGCAGTGGGGCTGGTGCTCCTTGAGTCACAGGTGTTGCAATGGGAAGCATGGCTACTTGAACAGAACCAGAGTCCTGTAAGGGAGAAGAGGAGAATAGATGAATAACCAACAGTATCCTTTACAACCATCAAAGCACAATATTACTCTCTATTTCCTAACAATAGTGCCTCCTTCCCATCAGCTCGTGGATTTTGTGTGTGGTGAGTGGAGGGAAGGAGGCTCTACAGCATCACCCACCAAAGGAATTCCCTTCTTATGAACCGGCAAGGCCTTTGCAGCATTCTTCTTTGCTAGGGAGGGAAAAGACCCTGCACATAAATTATGTCTTTAACTCAGGATCCTGCTACCTTTGTCTCAGGGTTTTCTATGGCCCTCACCCACTCACTATGAATTCTGATGGTTCTAAACACTCATTTAACACTCATTCATTTAAAATTTGCTGAGTTCCTCCTATGTACAGAGATTGAACTAGATGCCGAGTGCGTGTTATGTACAGAGATTGAATTAGGTGCTGAGTTTATAGTGGTGAGTAAACCAGATGTGTTTCCTGCCGTCGTGGAGCTTATCCTCTAGTTAAGGGAAGAAACAGGAAATAAACACAAATAAGTATATAAGTGCCCTAAAGGAAGAGACCAGGGGAGTGTGGAGAAGGCATCTCTGAAGAAGTGACATTTAAACTGAGATCTGAAGCATGTCATCATTTCAGCTTTCCACTTTTGTCTGTGCTTCAACATCCCAGTATAAATCATAGCCTTCACTAGCAATAAAAACATGTCTTTTAATTTCTAAACTTCTAAACTGATTCTCACGTTTTCTCCTGAGTCTAAAACTATCAGATTTTTCCCCTCAACAAAGGGTATACCAAATATGAGTGATGTTTGGTAATGAATTCTTGAAGATCCTTCAACTCAAATCTTTCAGACGTAGAATTCTTTATTATACAAATGCATTTGGTTTTTGCCTTCCTCACTAGAATCTAACTCTTTGGGGACATGGACCATATCTTACTAAGCTTTATCCAGAACCTAGCATAGTCCCTGGCACAAAGTAGGTATGCAGTGTTCAACTACACTGTTAAATTTGAGCTACAGATTTATGCAGTGGCATTCAGCTTCAGTAGCCATTTTCCAATGTGAAGGACAATAAGCAAACAGCTCGGGCAAATATATGAATGACAAATATTTTAGAAGCTGCAAAGAATGACAACAATAGTTAATATAAATTGAGGACTTAAAATGTGTCAGGAACTGTGCTAAGCCCTTTCTTTTCTAACTTGGCTCTTCACAACAACCTTAATATAACTGCTATTATCTTTATTTTACCTATGAGCAAATTAGGAAATAGAAGCTGAGGGAAATGACTTGCCAAGCTCACATAGTTACTATATGGCAGAGCCAGGATCTGAACCCAGGCACTCATACTCCAAAGCCCATGTTATTAACCACTTAACCACACCACCTCCTGCAATGGGCATTTGCTCTACTGCCAGATTGGTGTTTGCACTTATTACACTTTGCAATTATTTCATCTGCTTGTATATTAATTTATTTATTCTGGAATAAAAAATTACCCTAAAACATAGCAGCTTAAAACAAACATCTATTATCTCAGAGTTTCTGTGAGTCAGGAATCCAGGAGCGGGTTAGTTGGATGGTTCTGGACAATATCTTTTCATGAGGTTATAGTCAATCTGTTGATTGGGGCTATCGTCTCAAGGCTCAACTGGGGCTGAGGATTCACTTCCAAACTCAATTATGGTTGTTGACAGGCTTCAGTTCCTCGTCAAGTGGGCCTCTCCACAGGACATTGCAGCTCCTCACAGAGCAACTGATCAAGACGTGGCAGCACCCTATGCAGAGAGTGTTCTAAAAGAGAGTATAAGAGCACTAAGACAGAAGCTGCAGTCTTTTTGTAGAACTCAACCTCGGGAGTGACACATCTTCATGTCTGTCATATGCTATCAATCACACAGACCAACCCTGGTCAAATGTGAGGGAGATGTGAATACCAGGAAGTGAGAATCATTGGGGGTCATCTTGGAGGCTGACTACCACAGTCTATTTGCTCGTTTTTTGTGACTGCCTCCTCCACTGGAACGTAAATTCCATGAGTAAGAAGGATTTACTGGTGCTGTTCATTATTGCACTCCCTGGCACTGTGCCTGCCATATAACAGATGGTCAATAAATATTGGATCAATGTAATGATGATGGTGTTATGAATTCCAAAGGATGAACTTGCTACAATCCTGTACTCTCAGACAAGTTCCCAGTTGCCATTCATTGTACCATTCAAATAAATTTTTAAAACAGAACTATATTATCCGCATTAACATTTACTCTTATATAAAATTACAGAAAGTGGACTTGAGAGGAAATACTTCATAATCATTGGGGAGGGGTAACCTTTGGAGATGAAAAAAGAGGAATGAGACCTGAGGTTGAGAGTCAAATAGGGCTTTATCTGCAGTATTAGTCTTTATTGTAATTATTCTTCCATTAATTTTTTTTCAGTTAATATTTAATTATGGTCAATTTTGGATGGCAGTAAAATGGGTATTATTTTTAGTACTTTTATGTATTTTTTAAATTTCTCAAAATAAACAAGGAAAAGTTTTTTAAAAAAAAGTCTCATTTCAATTGGAACATGTGCTTGTACTGCCTTCGTTTCACTCTTTGCGAAAAGACTCGAAATCCCATTCTCCAAGTAACTCAGACCAAAACCATCTTTTTCCCCTGAAACGGCCAAGCTTTTCTAGCTGGAAGTTCTATGTAGTTGCCTTGATTCACTGTTTCTTCACTCTCTGTGTTTGTATAAATAGAGCCACAGCCTCCTTGTGCCGAGGGAGAGATGCCTACGCAGCAGCAGCCTGGCTAGCAGCAGGAGACTGCAGTCACTGGCACAGGTTCTGACACACGGCTCTCTGAGGCTGGCCCAGCAGCCAGAATACTTTGCCCTGGGCTTGTTTCTCAAGGACTGATGCTGCCTCCTTTAACACATGGTCAATTGTCATGCGGAGCTAGTGTTAGAAGGGCACATGGAAGATTTTAAATCTGTAGCTATCAGAGGTTTGTCACTTCGCTTTTATTTTGGGCTTTGTTTAAGAAGTGAGTTTGTTTAAGAAGTGAGTTCATCCCTGAGGGACTGAATTGCTGGATGGAGGGCTGTGGGGACCATGATCTCAGGGAACATCTAGCTCAATTGGCATAACACAGTTTATAGAGACAATGTTCTACATTTTACCTTGGTGAGTAGTGTCTGGGGTCTTAAAAGCCTATGAGCAACCATCTAAGATACTCCACTGGTCTCACCCGTTCGGGAGCAACGGAGAATGAAGAGAACAGGATACAAGAAAAAGATTAGTCTGAAGGACTAATGGACCACAGCTACCAAAGCCTCCACCAGACTGAGTCCAGTACAGCTAGATGGTGCCCGGCTACCACCACTGACTGCTCTGACTGGGATCACAACAGAGGGTTTGACCAGAGCTGGAGAAGGATGTAGAACAAATTGTAACTCACAGAAAACGACCAGATTTACTGGCCTGACAGAGACTGGAGAAACCCTGAGGGTATGGCCCCTGGACACCCTTTTAGCTCAGTGGTGAAGTCACTCCCTAGGTTCACTGTTCAGCCAGGGTTTCGACAGCCCCATGATACAGAATGGGACTAATGAGGCACAGGAGTTCAGGGACAAGGACTAGAAGACAGGAGGAGACAGGAAAGCTGGTGATAGGGAACCCAAGGTTGAGAAGGGACAGCGTTGACATCGTGGGGTTGTTAACCATTGTCACAGGGCAATACGTGTACTAACTGTTTAATGAGAAACTATTTTGTTCTGTAAACCTTCATCTAAAGTGAGAATAGCAGCACAACTGAAAGAATGTAATCAATGTCACTGAATTGTACATGTAGAAATTTTTGAAATGGTGTATCTTTGGCTGTGCATATTGTCACCAAAAAAAAAAAAAAAAAAAGGTCCCCTAAGGTCGAGAAGAGAGAGTGTTGACATGTCGTGGGGTTGTTAACCAATGTCATAAAACAATGTATGTACTGACTGTTTAATGAGAAACTATTTGTTCTGTAAACCTTCACCTAAAGTACAATAAAAATAAAATAAAAAAAAAAAGCGAGTTCAGAAAAATCAGTCAATCCATTAACAATTCTCTTTTCAAAAGGAGGTCCAGGGATAACACCGACTATTGTGAATGAAAGTGTTTTCAGCTTTTCTCTTAAAATAAATCAGTGGTGTCTATGGGCAAGTTGGTTGCGGGGCAATGTAGGAGGTTAGAGCAGCATCTAGGCACTTACTGGGAAACAATCTAAGAGTGGGAATAAAGTCAAAAGCAAGATCAGCCTAAATGAGTAAACCTTATACTTAAGTTTGGTAACTTTCACAATGGCTTTATTGAGACTTTTTTTCTTTCTATAACAGTCCTGTCAAGTAACCAGTGGCTACTCCTACCTCAGGTGTCCTGGGCTCAGGGAATAAACCAAAAACCCATTGCCTTCAAGTTAATTCCAACTCATAGCGACCCTATCAGACAGAGTGGAGCTGCCCCATAGGGTTTCCAAGCCTGTAATTTTCACGGAGCAGATTGTCACATCTTTGTCCTGCAGAGCTGCAGTTGAATTCAAACTGCCAACATTTTGGTTAACAGCTGAGTGCTTAACCACTGTGCTACCAGGGCTCCTTGCCCAGGGAATAAGTAGGTGGAAAATTCAACTCAAACTGGAATATTCCTCCAATTCTAGGTATCCTAGAAACTACACCCAAAGAAGAAACAGCAACACATAAGACGGCTGAGGAATCATGGGTTGCCTTGCCTATTTTGAGTGTAGATGTTGATGCACCTCACGGGTGACCAGAACCAGGCTGCACTCTGGAGTCCCTGGGCAGAGGAACTCCTCCAGGCTTCTTAGGATATGCCTAGATTTTTCTTCAAGCACAATGCTTTCCTAAAAACTGGCCCAGTTAACATGAACTTTTCAAATTCCACAGGCCGGGCTCCATATTCTCGCCCTACAATTTCTAAAGGGCTCGGGTCTCTCTGTAAAATGGGGGTAAATATAATCTTTGGGCTGTTAGAAGGACTAGACAGCAGTATCTAAGGCACATATCAAGAAATTACAACCTATTGATGTTGCTTAAGTGATGTCCCGATCCCCAGGTTTTACAAGAAAATACAATGTTTAATTAAACAGTATCTTTGGGTTGTTCCTTGACCAGGGTTTCTTAGTCCTAGCCCAACAACTCAGGATTGTTTCTCAGAAAAGGAAATTAGGGAGGCATCTTAAACCAGCCTTGTTCCATCTCTGGAAATTTTCACTCTGGAGCCTTTTACCTTTCTCCCAATTCATTCTTTCAATAGGACATAGATGCAGAAGAAAATACAAATATGAAAAAGTCCTTGTCCTCAGGGAACTTTCAATATAGGATAGCAAACAAGGAATCAACAGAATAAGCAGAATCCCTGTAACATAATTTGCTTAAGAATTCAGTCATTCTTACTTTGCAGACTGGTTAACCTAGACAATAGGTTGATCCCTAATGTCTCATAGCTCTCCCTTCACCCTGCCAACCTCGAAGGTGAAATAATCCTCTCCATCAACACCAAGCTGCAGGAAGAAATTACACAATGGGGCCCCCAGAATCCTTCCAGAATCCCATCGTGTGTCTCTGGTCTATTGCTGGGCCCACTTTCCACAGTAACTACCCACTGATCTCCTCCGATGGCCTGTCAACAACCTTCCTCACTCTCTGCAGGTGACAATGTCTCCTCCTGAAACTTTACCCAGGACTGCTTTTCATCTACTCTTCCAATAAGTATTTATCAGAGCCTACTGTGAGGTGCCGTGGTGGTGCAGTGGATAAGAATTTGGCCACTAACCAAAAGGTTGGCAGTTTGAATCCACCAGCCGCTCCTTGCAAACCCTATAGGGCAGTTCTATTCTATCTTATAGAGTTACTATGAGTTGGAGTTGACTCCAGGGTAATGGGTTTGGTGTTTTTTTTTTGGACTCTGAGTCTAGAGTCCCTGGGTGGTGCAAATAGTAAACTTGCTGGACTGCTTATGAAAGGTTGGAGGTTTGGGTCCACCCAAAGATGCCTCAAAAGAAAGACCAGGCAATCTACTTTCAAATAATCTACCCTTGAAAACCCTATATAGCACAGTTCTACTCTGACACACATGGGGTTGCTGTGAGTCAGAGTTGACTCCAGGGCACTCGTTTTTTGTTTTATTTTTTTTCCCTATGAGTCTGCACTGTGCAGATGTGGGCAGCACAAGAGTGAGAGCCAAGCAGCCATGGTTCCTAGCCTTGTGGACTTTAGTCTAGGAATAAGTCATACATTAAGCAAACATTACACAAACAATTGTACACCTTGAAAAGGACTGGGAAGAAATCCAGGTGCTTCAAGTCTTAGGGACTGGAATAGTTTTCTTTAAAAAATGGTATCTGAAGAGTAATCTCAACACACAATGGAAGTTAACTAAGGGAAGTGGCATGGAGGAGTGTTCCAGGCAGAGGGGTGATCATTTGCACATGCCCTGGGTGAGAAGGAGCTGGAAGCATTTGCGTATCTAAATGAAGGCAAGTAGGCAGGGGCTAGATCATCTATGAGGCCTCGTGCCTACAAACCAGAGTTCATAGATATTTTATGGAGAGAATGCCAAGATCAGGTCTATTTGCCCTAAGACTTCAGAGCAGGCACTGGATCAGTTTTTGCCCACTAGATTGTCCCTAGTGTTGCCTGATTAGGGTCCGTGCCCTGGAGTAGTCGAGCCAATGAAATGTATTCCAAGTCAGAAAGAGAGAGAAATTTTATTAGGAGATGACACCAACAGGGAGTCTGACAGCAACATTGGCTATCTTCATGGAGTCCCAAAAGGCAATTTTTACGTCAGAACTTATATATCATTTTTGTGAGGATTACATAGTATCTTCAGACACATAGCCCACAGATGGTTGGATGAATATACATCACAAGACAATTACAAGAAACTCTATTAGACTAAAGATATGCATGCCTAACATCTGGACTCTAATCTTTATGTTTGTAAGAGGCAAAAAAAACCTCATATGGACTCAGGCAGACGTGGCTGTGACAGCATGCTTGTCTGTTTTCCCATTCTTGCCTATTCTGTGATATTCTCTGGATTCGGGCAGACATTCTAGCTCTGGCAGCATGCTTGTCCGCTTTCCACTTTTGTCCTTTTGAATATATGCCAAATAAAACTTTCTTTTTACTTTACTAAACTTTGTGATGTTTTTCCCCTACAACAGTTAATGGCGCTGTGAGCAGGGTCTGAAGCTACGAATCCAGTCAACTTCGAAGAGACCTGGACTGCAGAGCAGAAGCCGGCAAAGAAAGGTCCTATCTTCTGGACCCACGTGTTCCCACTCCATGTCCCTTCAACATTGACGGGGTGAGTGCTCTCAGAAAATGAAACTTTGCTTATTTTTTTGTTGCTCTCTTTCTCATGTTTTCTTAAGTTTTGTTTGGCATATTTGTTTGAAAAACCGGTTGATTGATTAAGGAGAATCTTTCTTAGATTTTTGCTTGATCGTTTGGTTAAGAGAGACATTCAGTAACTCTTTAAGTGAACTGCAGTTTAGGCCTGGATTCGGGCGTTTGAAGAGGTAATTCTATTTTCAAAGAGCTGTGAGTCACTACAAACTGCAAAATTCGGGCCTTTTTGTGGCTCAGAGAAAACCTGGAAAATAGTGCTCTGTTTTGCCAAATTCACAGGGAGAGGTGGCAGCTCTTGCCTGTTTTGCCAGATTCTCAGGCGGAGGTGGCAGCTCCTGACCTGTGTTTTGATATTTAAGGGAAAAGTGGTAGTTCTGTACCTGTTTTTTCCATTGAATTCAGTCGATCTCACCAAAAATTGCTATATACCCTTTTAGAAACTAGGATCCCCATATCCTTGTTTTGTGTGGTATTATCAGGTGAGTTTATGTGGTCTTTCTGTCTCCTTTTGTTCTAAGAGCTTGCTTCTGGTCTAGAGCATTGTGTCGAAGTTTGTCTTGTATTAGATTGGTGGCTATGGCTAAGAATTGCTGTTTTTGTAAGACTAGTCATAGAACTTCAGTTCCTTCTTCATCCAGAAAAAACTGCATCTTGTGTCTATCTTAAGATTTAGACTTTTAATAGCTACTTGGAGAAAATTTGATATAAATTGGTCTATTTGAGAAGTACACTAAGATCTGTATGTGCTATACTATGTCATTCTTAAAAGTGAAACCTTTTTAAGTAACTTAAGCTAGATATTACATGAAATGTGTTTTATTTAAGGAGAAAGGATAGTTTTCTCTTAAAGTAGCTGTTCCAGAACAGTAGAAAAGAAAGAAATTAGCTATCTTTTGTCTTTCAAAATGCCTCCATCAATTTAAACATATGTAAATGTCTTCCACGAGTCAAGAGAGTGAGGGTGGGGCAAGATCAGGCCTCCCCACCTCCCAGTCTCCAAGGTCCTGTAGCTCCAGGGATGCTTTCGAAAGACTCCTTTCCAGCTAGGTGGAGACTCTTTTAAGACAAAAGATAAGAAAAATTGCTGCTTTTGGGTAGATTCTAATCACAGAACTGTAAACAAGTTCTCTCTATTATAAGGGAACTTTCAGAAGTAAAAAAAATAGAAATCACAATAAGACACACCTGAAGTGGCCTGGAAAAATGTTTCCAGCAGTAGCCAAACACTTAAGGTTATATCCAGATCAATGAATTGGTCAAGTGAGCAGAGACTTTGTGATTTCCAAAGCCAGTTGATAAAATTTTTAAGAGCTAAAATTAGATTGCGAAAAATATGAGAAGTAGTAAAAGTTGAATGAAATCTTAGAATGTTTAAATAGACTTTTCTTTCAACAACAGTTATGTTTTATGGTATACAGGCTTAAAATAATTCCAAAGGTATTCTAGGTAGCTTATTGATGTTACTAAGTTAATAGATATTTGTCATAATTAAAGTTCATATACTTTGTCTTTTTATGCCACAAGAAGATATATAGATATATATATTTAAGTCTGCAAATAAGTGTTCATTTTTGCCATTTAAAGGGATACAGTGTAAGAGATACACAACAAAGGCAACCTTTAAGAGGTTTATTGAAAAAGAAATTTGATATGGTCAAGTTTCATCTGTCTGACTAAAGTTTAATGGTTTAATTTATGAGATTTTTAGGAGTTTTAATGTTAAGTAGCATATAAAACAAAGAATTGGGTTTCTTGATGTTAAAATAACAAAATTTTCTTTAATTTCTGAGTTAAAGCGTTAATTTATTCTTTGTGTAATCTGCCTGGAAGACAAAGGCTTGGTCTCTCATTAGAATTAAGATTCCAGAGTCTGAACACCAAGCCTCGTGGCTTTTAGAAAAGAAACCTAAGGGTTTTACTTCAAGATCTTTGGTTAAATCACTTAAGTATTGTTTCACAGTGACCTATAATATTATTATTTCTTTATTGCTAATGTGGTCGCAACTTTTATCTTTTTGAATCTAGCATTATCAAAGCCAATGGTTTGATTAGAGAATTCACATCATTCACCTATGAAGTTTTTTTTTATTACAATTCAGGTATTTAGAGATTTGATAATCTTTGTATATTCTTGGTATATCTTGACTATATGGTATTTTGTCTCAAAATTATTATGCATTATATCTGACTGTTTGAATATGGTTAATGGCTATATTTAGAAATATTTTTACTAAAGTTTTTTTTAACTGATTTTATTTGGCCTTTACGTTATGCTTATAATTAATTTCTATCAGGTCTTTTGCTATTAAGAATACCTTGTTTATCAATTAATCATGGCCATATTAAGTTTTGTCATCTGCAGATAAGTTTTTACTTTGCTGATTTGCTGAAAAAGTTTGACCAAAATATCTCAACAAAAAGATGGACTATATTGGACTTGCTAAAAGGACTGTGACTAGACTGAATAAAATTTCCAGAACTCCTATGCAGAAGCTGATGGGTTCACAGACTGTGGCTGATCCAAAATCACGTGGAACAGAAATTAACTACATAAGACTGAGTAAACTAAAGGAAACTATGGGGTTTTTTTAAATATTGCTGATATTTTAAGGTCCTAATTTCTGGATATAAGACATCATTAATTCTCCTAAATTATCTAACTAATGGGTTTAGATATTGTAACTCTTGAATTAGAAGTTCCTGTTGGTAAATTTAGCCAAGTTGTAGATATCATAACCAGAGAACTGTCTGAAATTTGAGCTATGATTTTACAAAACAGAACAGCATTAGATTTCCTGTTAGTCTCTTAAGAAACAGTTTGTGCCTCAATAGATAAATGTTGCTGTATTTATATTAATACTCAATCT
>NW_004444020.1:11029094-11051398 GCF_000243295.1 Trichechus manatus latirostris
CAGATTCTCAGAGGAGATCGACCTCATGGCTCAGACTCCGTTTTGTCTTTGGTTCCATTTCTGCTTCTGAGAAAGTGACTCATGACTGTTAATAGGTAAACCAAGGAGGGGCAACTTGCCCTCGGGAAGAACACTTAGTATGTTTTAAACAGACTAACTGAAGACCTCCTACAGGAGAAGTCCATCCTGCATTAGCTTGCTAATCATGAATTCTCTAATGAAAACTTGTTTGTTACCTGTAAATTTTTCTATACCTTCTGTTTTCTCTAGACAAACTTTGTGTGCTCTTTATGGATATATATATTTGTGTGATAGATCCAACTATACTAACTTGGATGATTCCTTTCCAACTGATAGTGAATTTGTGTGGGTAATCTCTTGTTTAGATTCCTGATGAATACATAGACAATGCACTGCGGAAACTTTAGGATTATCTTTAAGTATTCATGGTAACAATGCTGGTAAGTATTGAAAAGGTAATGTTAAAATTGTAAAATGAAAGTCAGAGGAAAACTCATCGGTCCAACACTCAGGGTATCATTGGTAGCTTTAACTCCTACTTATGGTATATCTGAGTTGGAGAAATCTTTAAGAAAATTTGTCAGTCACTATGGGACAAATAACAGATGAGATAGAAGCACAACAGTGATTTCTGATCTCATAAGCCAAGGTGACATGAGATAAAAAAATAACCTTAGACTTTTTTTATTAGTCCAAGAAAGTGTAGTCTGTGCTGTAGGCAAGATATACATAGAATTAGACAGCAAGCTACTTGATTACACATTGTCACACCCTTACAAACACCAGATCTATTTGGTTGGTTACCATCAGGAATAAGTACATGGACTAGATCACTACTACAAGGGATAGTAATATTCTTGGTCTGTATCCTGATATTGTTAGGTATAATAAGATTTATCCTCTATTGTCTTACACACCTAAAAGGCAAAAGAAGGCCTCAAGCTAAAAAGTTGATGTACGTTGAGTCTGCTCACTCCAGCAATGCCATTGATGGGAACATCACTCTTACTTAATAACCTGGTGAAGAACCAGATGGTATCCGGTGGAAAATCAGCACCGTGAGTTTAAAGAGCCTGCAATGGCCACCATCTAGGAGCTCGACCAAGTCCAGGTACTGATCATCGATGTGTTGTCTCCAATCTCCAATCAAAAGGAGGGAATGATTTAGGAAATAATATTGGAGTTATTATTCCCTGTCCTTGAGCATGGAGAGTGTGACCCAGCTGGAGCTGGGCCCACAAGGACTCACAAGGACACATCAACTGGGCCCCGAGGTATAAAGACAATAGCTAAGATAATCTTGGAAAATATATTTTAGGGAAACTTTCACGTAAATCCCATCAAACAGAAAACAAAAAACCTTCCACTCTTATCTTTTTCTATCAGCATTTAGTGAATAGGAATTTGCTGGACCAGTGAAGACCCTCCTGACTTTCTTTACTGAAACCCGTACCAATGATTGTTAAGAAAGATGATTCAAAATCTAAGATTGCAATTTCTAGCCAATCAGTGAAAAAGTGACGCTTTCAATGATTCTACCCATTTTGTGATGTTTATATATACTGATGGCTCTGTAACCTTCCTTGGACTCGGGCAGACGTGGGTGTGACAGCACGCTTGTCCGTTTTCCCATTCTTGCCTATTTTGTGATATTCTCTGGATTTGGGCAGACATTCTAGTTCTGGCAGCATGCTAATCTGCTTCCCACTTTTGTCCTTTTGAATATATGCCAAATAAAGCTTTCTTTTTACTTAAAAAAAAAAAAAAAAAAAACCTCATATAAAAAATCTCTCGGCTAGTGGAACTGGCCTGCCAAGTTTACTCTGACCGAGATAAGGAACAAGAAAGAAAGAAAGTTGCAGACCAAAAGCGCAAAGCAGCCTTCCTAGCTGCTGCCTTGCAGGCTGAAGGCCATCCCCCAAAAGAACAAAGAAAAGGAAAGAAACCAAGGCCGCAAGAGTCGAGAAAGCCCCACACCCCTTTGGAAAGAGACCAGTACAGCTGGTACAGTTAAAAAAAAAAAACTTACAGGTTACTTAGAGTATCATTATGGCGTTAGTTATGTCAAGCTCTCAATTGCCCATTTTGAAAAGTAGAAAATATGCTGTGAGGTATTAGGGTCACATATTCCCCCCTTTCAATCTTGCCTGGCCCTTTTCCACTCTTTCTTTTGGACCACTTAATTTTTCAGTGTCCCTCTTCCTCACAAAATGCTGATTGGTTTTTCTTTAGTTGGAGCCCATTCTCACCTTGGTCTTGTTGTCTTCCTCTAGATGATTCTAGAGAAGCATCCAGTAGATTGGCCTGTTTTTTTCATGTCCTGGTCTTTTTTTTTTTTCTCTGCCTCCTTTACCTGATCTCTGTTGGTAAAGACCTTAAATGCAATTTTAACTAATTGAGTTAAAGACAGGGTTCCTAGTCTTACTTCTCCTTTCTGCAATTTTCTTTGAATGCCAGGAGCACTCTGCCCAATAAAAGTCATACTGATCAGAGGACCATTCTGGGACATTTCAGGATCGATGTTTGTATACTTACGAAATCCCATCATGAGCCATTCCAGAGAGGCTGATGGGTTTTCTTCTGAGCCCTGAACGATCTCTTTGATCTTACTAAATTTTATATGGCTAGGCGCCCCATGTTTTAGCCCATACAGGAGGAACCCTCAGTAAGCTATGAGATTCTGGCCCCCTGCCGCTGTATTCAGGTTCCACATTGGTTCCTTAGTCAGTACTGCTTCATCTGTTGGTACTCCATCTATAATCCCTTCTTCATTGTATTTTTCTTTTGCCTTTTCTAAGACCATCCGTATTTCTTCAGCTGTGAGGGGTGCATCTAATAAAGTCTGACAATCAGCCCATATAGGATGGTGGGTAGCAAAAATTTGGGAAAAATATTCAGTCATGGCATGTGGGTCTGACCAATACTCCGGAAGGTTTCGCTTCCAATTGTAAAAATTGGAAGCCAGGGTTGGATTATGGATCCACATCATCTGAGGTGACCCTTCTGCAGCGAGGACTGGCACCTCCTGGAGTGGGTAAAACCCTCCTGGGGGAACTGGGCTGAATTGAACCCCACTCCTAGTATGGGATGGGGAGACCATATCTGTCCCCCTCCTCCACCCCCCTTCAATGCCATCCCATCCTCATCCTCTGATACCACCAGGGAGGGGTCATGAATAGGTGCCGAGGGGGCTTTTCGAGGTGGGGGAATGAGAAGAATATCCGATGGTTCTTCATCCGTTTCTTCCTCTTCATATTTGGTATGCATAAGAAGGGCTAACACAGAAGCTTTATCCTTTTTCTTATGCCATACCATCATAAAACATTCTACATACAGCTTTTCACCCCACTTGTTAGTTCAAGAACAAAACAGAGCAAGCTGCAGAATAGTGTCAATATCCCGGGAACCATTCATAGGCCATCTGACCCCATCAGGGAGTTGGTACTAAGGCCACGCTTGATTATACAAAATTTTAAGACATCTGTTGGTTAAGGGATCCCCTCCAAAATAAGTCCAGTTAGAATAAGGCCTAGTGGACTTTCCATCAGAACCTTACTTTCCTGGGTACCCATTGGCAACGGGAGCCTCACCGGTCCCTCGTGCAAGCTCATGGGAAATAGTCACCCTTTCTTGGATGGAGTCTATGAGAACCAACGCCCCTACGGCTTTTATAGAGGATTTTATACTAGAAGCACAAACACGGCTGAACTTCGTCTGTCCGGAGCTTGCTGCCGTGGAGTACTCTCCCATCACCAGACCTCTGGGCCACCACAGGCTGAGAGACCTCCACAACCTGAGGAAGGGTGCACCTTCTCTCTTCCGGGGTCCTTCCCAGGGGCTTGGTCCTTAGGGAGACAGAACTAGGGCCCGAGTAATTCAAGCCCCATGTTGGGTGCCAAAATTTGTTGCCCAAATAGGCAACAATTAGGTAAAAACTGCCCTGGAGCAGTCGAGGCAATGAAACGTACTCCAAGTCAGAAACAGAAAGTTTATTAGTATACATCACAATTACAAAAAACTCTTTACTAAAGATATGCGTGCTGGATATCTGGACTCTAATCTTTATGTCTGTAACAGGCAAAAACAAAAACTTATATAAAAATCTCTCGGCTAGTGGAACTGGCCTGCCAAATTTACTCTGAGATAAGGAGCAAGAAAGAAAGTTGCAGACCAAAAGTGCCAGTCAGCCTTTCTAGCTGCCATCTTCCAGGCAGAAGACCATCCTCCAAGAGAACAAAGACAAGGAGGGAAACCAAGGCCCCAACAACGGAGAAGCCTCCACACCCCTTTGGAAAGAGACCAGTGAAGATGGTGTAATAAAAAAGGACAGCAAAAGTGAGAGTGTACAAAATACTAAGAAAAAGACCTTATAGGTTATTTAAAGTATCATTATTGTGTTAGTTATGTCAAGCTCCCAATTGCCCATTTTGGAAAGGAGAAAACATGCTATGAGGTATAAGAGTCACACTAGCATCCAGCCCAGCTCCTCGCACACGGCTGGCTATCACCAGCATTTGTTACTTGTGATTTAGAAAATATTTGGAATCATTGTTCCCTAACCGTGAGCACGGAGAAATGTGACCCAGCTGGGGCTGGGCCCTCACAGACTCACAAAGACACATCAACTGGGCCCTCAGATAAGACAATAGATGGGACAATCTCAGAAATTATCTTAAGGAAGTTTTCACAAAAAGACAATCAAACCTAACCCGACGGACTTCTCACCTTTTGTCTTTTTCTATTAACATTTAGTGAACGGAAATTTGTTGGACCAATGAAGACCCTCCTGACTTTCGCAACTGAAACCCGTACCAATGATTGTTAAGAAAGATGATTCAACATGTAAGATTACAGTTTCTAGCCAAGCAGTGAAAAGGTGATGCTTTCAGTGATTCTACCCATGTTGTGATGTTGATATATACTGATGCTTCTGTAACCTTCCTTGGATTTGGGCAGACATCCTAGCTCGGGCAGTATGCTTGTCCCCTTCCCACTTTTGTCCTTTTGAATATATGCCAAATAAAACCTTCATTTTACTTTACTAAACTTTGTGATGTTTTTCCGCTACAACAATTGCATGACGGGATGCAGTGAGGGACCGGGTCATGTTTTGGGTGTGGGCTGAGAACAGCCTGTGCGGAGAAGGTGAAGTCGCTGGTGGAGGCAGTGGGTGGGGGTTGGGTCGGTCCTGAGGGGAGAAGGTGGCGGCCAACGCCGGGTGCCCCAGGGGACCTGAAGCACGATAACGGCGCGTTTGAGACTCGTGCCTGCCGAGCACTGAGCGTCCGCGCCGGCTGCGCCTGGTTCTTAGTGAAGGGAGCAAGGACGCGCAGCCCACGTGGCCTGATCGGAACCAACCCAGTGCTTAGCGCGGAGCTCCGCAAGGCCTCTCGCAGCCTGCGGCGCTCAGGTGAGACCAGCGACGGGGCGGGCCACGGCAGGCCTGGCCGACCCACCACAGCCCGGGCGCCCCCGCCCCGGACCCCATAAGCCCCTGCGCGCAGCCCCAGGCGTCCTCGGGGCTTTCGGACCCGCAGCGGCGCGGGTGGTGGCCGGCGGTGTTTGTGCGGACCGTGTGACCCTGCGGGGTGAGGCGCGGGCTGCGCGGGGTGTGTTCTGAACGTTTCCGTCGGCCAGGCGGAGGTTTAGGGCGGCTCTCAGCTTCCGACTTCCCGCGGACAGAAGTGTAGGCGTGGCGGGGCCGGTAGCCAGCTGAGGGCGAGCGCGTGGGCGTCCCTACCCAGCAAGGCCCCGCGCCTCCGGCCTTTTATTCAGACTATAAAATAATTTGTCGCTGTCAAAAAAATATAACAGAAAAAGCATAAGGAAGAAAGCAAATCAGCCTAATCCCTGCTCCCCGAACAACTCCAGTTAACATTTAGGTGTATTTCCTTCAAGTCCATTTTTCCCTGTAAGCATGAGCAGGGTTTACTTCTGTAGAACCTGGATCGTGAAGTGTTGTAACTTGGCTTCTTTCCCTTGACGATGTACATCACGCATATTTACCCACGGCTTTAAATGTTCTTCTACATCCTTTTTACTTGCTGCACAAGGCTGTGCGTTCGTGTGTGCCGAGTTGACCACATCCGTCCCTGGCGCCTGGCACGGAACGGACGTTTGTTTTGTTGGGTAACTGGACTGTAATTTACTTAATAGATTTCGTGTTGGTGAACATACAGATGGTTTTCAGTTTTTAGCTATTAGAAAAAGCAGTTTGTTGAGTATCGTTCCGTCTGCGTTTTCGAGCATGATTATTTGTGTGGAATGAATCCGTGAGTCTTATGGCCCTCAGGAAAGTTATTCACGTATCTGCTTCTCCAGTAGCATTTGGGAATATGGCCCAAGGAGCTACTTGACCGACTTTCCTAGGGCCCAGTGCTTTGCTAAGGGCCAGGCATACAATGTCAGCAGCACCTGTTTGTTGGACGAGTGACTTGCCTTATGGCCGGCCTAACCTGGAGCTGTTGCTGAAAAGGCAACTCTTGAGCATCTCAGTAATTACTTCTCCTTTAAAAAAAAAACAGTACTGACTTAGGTTTAGCTTGAACGCACCACTGCACCCCCAGTACAATTAACCCCAACTCAAGGCAGAATTCAGGCTGGGGTAGTTAAATCAACAGTGGAAATGTTTTAAATTTGAAGTCGTGCTCCAAAATGCTGTTTCATGCATCGTGTTAGGTTGCTAGGGAAGATATTTTAAAAGATTGTGCTGATGGGTAAATCACTAGATACCAAAACTTTCTCTGAAGACATGTAAAAAGTTTTAAGTGACATCTTCCCTTTCAGTGAAAATAATGAAATTTGTTTTTTCGACCTCTTATTTACATTTTAAAATCTCTGTGCTAAAATAGAGGGATTTTTTTTGTATGTATTATTTTCCAGTTTTGTCACATAATCCTGAAAATTAAATGTATGTATAAGAGTTAACAAATGACAGTGGATTGTTCATTTCTCTCACGTTTAAACCAAAACTTTCGTGACCTTCTTGTTCATTTGGCTGGACTAGAACCTACCCCTGTGAGCCCCTTCTGCCCTGTACTGTTTCCCTTTATCAGGGCACTCCTAGTGCTGTGCTGTAATCATTTGTTGGTCTCTCCAGAGCCTGAGCACCTTGTTACCCTCTGAGCTCAGTGCCCAGTTTCAATGCCTTACACATAAGTGTTCCATAACTGTTGGTATGCTGGATGAATTTAGAAGATGGCCTGTGCTTATTAAATCAGGTTTGTAACTTAGAGATCTATGTGTGACAGATATTTCTCATTATTCAAATGATGAATTAGTAAAGTAGAAATCAGGAACAAGGAGAGATACAGTCATCTCTGTTATAGGTGTAATCACATTCCAAGAAACACCATAGTCAGGGCACCTGGTTCTTTATATTGACTGAACACTAACTAAAATGATATAATTTTTTTAAGGACAGAAGCTTTTTCTTCAAATTGCACCTGTCAGTACAGTGTCTTAATATTGGGCTGAAATAAATGTTGAATGGGAAAGCTGAAGGCTGAACATTTATCATAAGAAAACTTTTGTTGTGGAGGTAAACCTCCCCATGAGTAAATGAATAGAGCATAGCTGCTGCAAATCATATAAAACCATAGAGAATTTTCTAAACATGTAGTTGACTTTGGAGTGCTTTCAGGTTACTTAATAGGCATTTAGTAACTATTTGTGAATAAATGCATTACGTTTTGCTCAGGATCATGTTAGTTTTATAGACTATCCGTAGAAGTCCCTATAGAGGAAGTAAGCTGGCTTTTTTCTGAGGATACTCTTAAATGAAAAATCAGTGGATGGCCTAAAGTATTTTAAAGTTTGTGTAACTAAATATCAATTTCTGTGCTTTAGACTGTTGAGGTTTTAGAATAGTTCTTCATATTATATTTACTTTGTTTCAGACCTTTAGCCTAAATCTAAGTTTGTTTGTTTTTTTAAGTTCACTAAAAGACTCACCAGTGGGCATATTTTATGTGTATTGATAGGAATGGGCAAAAAAACAGATATCAGTCTGTTAATCACTTGCATTTATGGCTATTAAGAGTGTGTCCTGCATGTCCTCCCCTGCTTTTGAGCCAGAGAAGCAATTCCAATTAATTTTTACAGATTTAATTGTAAAATACATACAACATTTGCTATTTTAAGTGTATAATTCGGTGACGTTAATTACATTCACCATGTCGTACAGCCATCACAACTGTCCATTTCTAAATGTTTTTCATCACCCTCCACAGGAACTCCATACCTCTTAAGCCATAACTCCCCACTTGCCCTCCTTGCAGCCCCTTGGTACTACTAATAATGAATTCTTGTCTCTATTTGTTTGCCTATTCTAGATATTTCATATAAGTGTAATCACACAGTATTTGTCCTTTTGTGTCTGACTTATTTCACTCAGCAGAAGTTTTTAAGGTTCATCCATGTTATATCATCTACTTTTATTTCTATTTATGGGTATATAATATTCCACTGTATGGCCATACGACATTTTATTTATCTATTGATGGACGCTTGAGTTGTTTCCACCTTTTGGTTATTGTGAATAATGTTACAGTGAACATTGGTGTATGAGTGTCTGTTTGTGTTCCTGCTTACAGTTCTTTTGGGTATTGTCATGGTTTCAATCATGTCCCCCCAAAAAAGTGTGTATCAATTTGGCTGGGCCATGATTCCCAGAATTGTGTGGTTGGCCTCCATTTTGTGATTGTAATTTTATGTTAAAGAGGATTAGGGTGGGATTATAACACTGCCCTTACCCAGGTCACATCCCTGATCCACCGTAAAGGGAGTTTCCCTAGGGTGTGGCCTGTAGCACCTTTTACCTTACAAGAGATAAAAGGAAAGGGAAGCAGGCAGAGAATGGGGGACCTCATACTATCAAGAAAGCAGTGCCGGGAGCAGAGCGTGTCCTTTGGACTGGGGTTCCTGCGCCGAGAAGCTCCTAGTCTGGGGGAACACTGATGAGAAGGCCGAGAGAGAGAAAGCCTTCCCCTGGAACTGACACCCTGAATTTGGATTTTTAGCCTACTTTACTGTAAGGAAATAAACTCTTTGTTAAAACCATCCACTTGTGGTATTTCTGTTATAGCAGCACTAGATAACTAAGACAGGTATATACCTAGGAATGAAATTGCTGGGTATTATGGTAATTCTGTGTTTAACTTTTTGAGTAACTGCCAGACTTTTCCACAGTGACTATACCATTTTATATTCCGACCAGCAATGAATGAGGGGTCAGTTTCTCCGCATCCTCCGCAATACTTGTTATTGTCCATTTTTCTGATAATACCCATCCTAGTGCCTGTGAAGTAGTATCTCATTGTGGTTTTGATGGGCATTTCCCTAATGACTAATGATGTTGAGCATCTTTTCATGTGCTTATTGACTATTTGAATTCCTTCTTTGGGGAAATGTCTGTTTAAGTACTTTGCCCATTCTTTACCATTCTTTAATTGTGTTGTTTGTTCTCTAGTTGTTAAGTTGTAGGAGTTCTTTGTATATTCTGAATATTAAAACCTCATCAGATATATGGTTACCAAATATTTTCTACCATTTCTTAGGTTGTCTCTTCATGTTCTTAATAAAATCCTTTGATGCCCAAAAGTTTTTAATTTTGATAAAGCTCAGTTTATTTGTCTTTTGTTGCTTGTGCTTTCAGTGTCGTATCTAAGAACCCCCAGTTAATTTTTCAAGTGCTGAGATTTTTAGAGGGCATATATAAAGTTTGAAATGAAATGTTCTCCTAAAACAACAGAGATTACTAAACAGTGAAACTTCTGGGATAAGAGAGAAGCCCAAAACAAGAGGCAGAGTTAATTTTGGGTATTTTTTTTCTAAACATTATATGGGATTTGTTAATGAGGAATACCATTTATGGTGGGATCATGTGAAAATTTTTCTTTACTCCAGATGCATTATTGGGCCCCTCCACAGCCTTGTTAGAGAAGTGGATAGTAAGAGCCCACCGTTGACCATACCGGTGGGAGATTAACATTTGGAGGTGTGTCTCTTTACTCTATTTCCCCATAAAGAGGAAGAGAAACTAGACTAGGTGATCTCATAGGGCTCGCCTCCATGATGAAAATTGTACAGCTCTTTGATATTTTGTTTGTGGTGGTTATAAGATATTGCTCACTTTGAACCTTGCATAGAAAGTGCTTTTATTAGCCAATATCTACCTTTAAAAATTTATAAAATTTGAAAAAAACTTTAAGCATTCCAGCCTTTTACAAGCCAAATATGCTATTAAGTTTCCCCGGAATAATTATTAAAATTTTTTAGTCTTTTGCTTAGAAAAATGCATAACTTAGACAAGAAAAATTAAAACACTACTAACTATATTAAAGCAACTTTTTTTCTTATTTAATTGGGTTTACAGAAAAACATAAGCAAAAATGGTACTATAATTTCATATTGATTTGTGAATATGTGTTTAGGAAGAAACATCAATTTTGATACACACCAAGAATTGGATTGCTTCAAATTTGCCAGATAATTGCTTCAGCCTTTACTTTGACCATTGTATATAGCTCTTTCAAAACTATGATGTACATTATCCATTATTGGAGGATAAAAAGTTACTGTTTTTTTAGATACTCCATAAATAATTGTTGAATGTATGAATGAACGTTGATAGTTTAGAGAAAACTTTTTTAAAAATGTCATCTTGATCTTCCCTTTCAGTATGATTGTGTCAATCCATCTTGTTGAAGGTCTTCCTCTTTTTTGCTGACCCTCTACTTTCCCAAGCATGATGTCCTTCTCTAGGGATTGGTCCCTGCTGATAACATGTCCAAAGTATGTGAGACAAGTCTTGCCACCCTTGCTTCTAATGAGCATTCTGGCTGTGCTTCTTCCAAGACAGATTTGTTCGTTCTTCTGGCAGTCCATGGTATATTCGATATTCTTCGCCAATACCATAATTCAAAGGCATCAATTCTTTGATCTTGCTTATTCATTGTCCAGTTTTCACATGCATATGAGGCAGTTGAAAACACCATAGGTTGGGTCAGGTGCACCTTAGTCCTTTAAGTGACATCTTTGCTTTTTAACACTTTAAAGAGATCTTTTGCAGATTTGCCCAAGGCAACGTGTTGTTTGATTTCTTGACGGCTGCTTCCATGGGTGTTGATTGTGGATCCAAGTAAAATGAAATCCTTGACAACTTCAGTCTTTTCTCCGTTTATCATGATGTTGCTTATTGTCCAGTTGTAAGGATTTTTGTTTTCTTTATGTTGAGGTGTAATCCATACTGAAGGCTGTGATCTTTAATCTTCATCAGTGTTTCAAGTCCTCTGCACTTTCAGCAAGCAAGGTTGCATCATCTGCATATTACGGTTGTTAATGAGTCTTCCTCCAATCCTGATGCCATGTTCTTCTTCATACAGTCCAGTTTCTCAGATTATTCGCTCAGCATACAGATTAAGTATGGTGAAACGATACGACTCTGATGCACACCTTTCTTGACTCTAAACCATGTAATATCCCCTTGTTCTGTTCAAGGACTGCCTCTTGGTCTAAGTACAGGTTTCTCATAAGCACAAGTAAGTGTTCTGGAATTCTCATTCTTCCCAATGTTATTCATATTTTGTTATGATCCACACAGTTGAATGCCTTTGCATAGTCAGTGAAACATCTTTCTGATATTCTCTGCTTTCAGCCAGGATCCATCAACAATGATACCCTTGTTCCACATCCTTTTCTGAATCTGGCTTGAATTTCTGGCAGTTCTGTCCATGTACTGCTGCAGTCGCTTTTGAATGATCTTTAGCGAAATTTTACTTGGGTGTGATATTAATGATATTATTTAAAAATTTCTGCATTCTGTTGGATCACTTTTCTTCGGAATGGGCACAAATATGGATCTCTTCCAGTTGGTTGGCCAGGTAGCTGTCTTCCAGATTTTTTGGCATAGATGAGTGAAATGGTGTTGTGTTTTATGATGTTGAAAAAAGGTATTTGCAATGAAGAAGTTATTACTTTTGCAAAATTCTGTCATGCAATCGTTTCTATGTCCAAGGCCATAGTTTCCAACTACCGGTTCTTCCTCTTTGTTTCCAACTTTCGCATTCCAATTGTCAGTAATTATCAATGCATCTTGATTGCATGTTTGATCAATTTCAGACTGCAGAAGTTTGTAAAAATTTTCAACTTCTTCATCTTTGGCCTTAGTGGTCGGTGCATAAATTTGAATAATAGTCATATTAACTGGAATTCCTTGTGGGCGTATGAATGTTATCCTATCATTGACAACGTTGTACTTCAGGATAGATCTTGAAATGTTCTTTTTAACAAGGAACGTGACGCTATTCCTCTTCAATTTGTCATTCCCGGCATAGTAGACCATATGATTGTCTGATTCAAAATGGCCAATACCAGTCCATTTCAGCTCACTAATTCCTAAGGTATCGATGTGTTCCATTTCATTTTTGACAACTTCCAATTTTCCTATTCTTCGAACATTCCACATTCTGATTATTAATGGATATTTGCAGCTGTTTCTTCTCATTTTAAGTCGTGCCTCTCAGTTTGTCATACTGTGGTGGCTTGCGTGTTGTGGTGATACTGGAATCTTTGCCACCGGTATTTCAAATACCAGCAGGGCCACCCCTGATAGACAGGTTTCAGCTGAGCTTCCAGACTAAGACAGAGTAGGAAGAAGGACCTGGCAGTCTACTTCTGAAAAAATTGGCTGGTGAAAACCTTATGAGTAGCAGCAGAACATTGTCTGATATGGTGCTAGAAGACGAGCCCCTCAGATTGGAAGGCCCTCAAAATACAACTGGGGAAGAGCTACCTCCTCAAAGTAGAGTTGACCTTAATGATGTGGATGGAGTCAGGCTTTTGGGACCGTCATTTGCTGAAGTGGCATGACTCAAAATGAGAAGAAATAGCTGCAAAATCCATTAATTTATACTTCTGTATGAAAGTTGGAGCCCTGGTGGTGCAGTGGTTAAGAACTTGGCTGATAACCAAAAGGTCAGCAGTTCGAATCCACCAGCTGCTCCTTGGTAACCCTCTGGGGCAGTTCTACTCTGTCCTTTAGGGTGGCTATGAGTCGGAATCAACTGGATGGCAATGGGTTTGGTTTTTTTGGTTATATGAAAGTTATTATAATTAAGATGGTACCATGCCTTATCTTAGTGTAATTTAGTAATATTTGAAGTTCCTTATAACTGTTTTTATGTTTGAATGCTGCATGACTGAACTTTCTAGAGTCTAATAGTTATAGAGCAAAATTTGAATGACATCCTGAGATCCACTTTGATTTTTCAAAGGATGTCTTATCAATGTTTATATTATGCTGTCTTGCTTACTCTATTGCTATGTATTTTTTTTTTATGGTTACAGGATACCTTCCACTTTCATAAGAGATATTGTATGGCTTCTTAAGACTAGAGAAATCCATGTATTTGTACTGCTGAAATTAAAAAAAAAGAGGGATTTATTTTAGGTATAAAGTGTTTTGAATCTTTACCTAGTTTTCTTTCTAAAACTATTAGTTTTTCTTTGCATTTTGGATTGCTTATATGGCTTCTAATTTCTCTTTAACATCTTTTTATCAGCTTGTGGCTGCTGACTATTTCCAGCCAAAGAAATTTGGCAATCTCCCATTTTTAACAAGGAGAGAGCCCTCTTGGTCATTTGTAGGGAGAAGGCACTTATTAAGGAGAGGGCTGGACTAGGGCAGATGTGGGGAGCAAAAAATAGTTGAACCTATTGTAGATTAGTAGGGTTACAACTGCTAATCCCAAATCTTCAAATGTGGAGGGTTTCCTTACGCATGTGAGTATGTACACTCTTCTGATTTTAGTAAAACTTAATTAGCACTGCAGCCCAGTTACTGTTTAGTTAATTGAACATGAGTACTGAGCTCCAGTTCTGGCCTGGGCCCTGCTAATGACCCTGAGCAAGCCTTATAACTTGTGGATTCCTTATTGGCACTAGTAGAATTAACTAGGTTGAGCTGGGCTGTGCTTATCAGACTTGTTGGAAGCAAACCGGCTTTGAAGTTATCAAAAAAGAAAAAAGATTTAAAAAATTATATTCCACCATCGTATAGCCTTCTAAAATTTAATATAAAGATTGCATTTTAAATTGGTTACCACCATGTAACATTGATGCTCCCAGAAGATGGATCATGTTTATCCTGGAGTTTTAAGTATTCCCTGACCCACTGCTTCATGCCTTTGGGGCTACTTGTGTCTCAGTTTAAGAAGTATGGGACCCAGAGGAGCTCTCAGGTCTCTTGCAGCTCCAGTGTGCTGTAATACTTGAAATAAACTCTAGGTACTTTAAAAAAATCATAAATCCATATCAGAAAAAAAAATGATTTGACTTTTCCCTAAAAATTCAGTGTTGTAATTCTTTTGTATGTAAAAGATGTTTCATCAGAAACTGCACGCAATTTAAGAGCTGAATTGCAAAGTTAGAAAAACCTTTTGTAGATGTCATCTTTGTTGCTCTCAATCTTTCTTTGCTGCAATTCTGCTTTTTTCTTTCCTGGCTGCTAATTGGATTAGAGGCTGTTTTGCCAACCATGGCATCTGGAGATGACAGTCCTGTCTTTGAAGATTATGAAAGGTAAATGTCTTGCATTGCAATAACACTAGCCTTTGAAACTTCTAAGATTGTTATAATCATTCAGGAAAACGATTTATCCAGGCTATTCTGATTGGGACACATGTTTTAAAATTGTATAAGGCTTAGTTCTGTTTTTCCTATGACTTGGAACAAGGGTAGTAATTTAATTTGTCTAGTGTTACCAGATATTAAATAATCTAGTATTTAATATTTGGCATGGTGGTGGCTATCACTTAATCATGGCATCCTTTCCACAGGACCTGGACATGAAGTCTCTAAATCCTTCTCAGTGCAGAGTTCCTGGCAACTACTTCAGAATGATGAAATCCATTTACTATCTCTGATTTAGAACGTATGTGTAGAGGAGATTGGAGTGAATGAAGAGTAGGATGTGTGGTTGGGAAAACAGGCTGTGGAGCCCCAAGTCTTAGGTTTAAATCCCATCTCTGCCACATTACATGCCCTTAGCCTCTCTGAGCCTCAGTTTCCTCATCTAAAAAACAGGGATAATGATAGCATCTGTCTCATGGTGAATATGAACCTCTCAGAACAGTAACTAGCACACAGTAAGCACTTAATAACTGTTAGCTATGATAACTGTTACTGTAATGAATATTAGTTCTCTCAAAGCTAAAAATCTACATCTTAGAATAATATAAAAAAAACATGTTTAAATTGTGCCAGAAATTTTTGACAAACCAGAATTCTTTAATTTTTTTTTTACAAGCTTTCCTGTGGTAGTACCAAGAATTACTGTTTTTCATAACATTTCTTTGTATCATTTTTATCTCTATTGTAGGAGGACATGTTTTCCCATGACTGCTCTTTTTCTCATTCTTTTTGGTCAAAACAAACCCTTAGTCATTAGTTTATGGAAGGTTTGGACAGTTCTTGTTTTGGAGTGATCAGATCTGAAAAAGAAAAAACGTCAAATCACGAGCTTTTTAAATGGGATGGGGGAGGTGGGGCTGTAGAGAATTTTTACTGACCTTTCCAGGCACTACTCTGTAGCCTAGCCTGGAATACTGTTAAGGATAAACTGATAGATTCTTAATCCTATTAATATTAAGGTGACTTTGTGTGGAATTATCAGACTGTGTGCATAGGTAGTAGTTTGTGTCTTGAAGGGTGAATAAGGGTAAAATAGTTACATGTTCAGGTATTGTGAATAGGATTTCTTGGACATCATTTTGATATTTTATAATTTTAGGGGTATTTAAAAATTTGATATTTTTGCCTCGGAAGGATTAATTAGTTATTATCTTACTGTTTTGGCACGTTATAATTACTTTGTTTTATTCCCTTAGCTCTCCTTATAGCCTAGAAAAAATGACAGACCTCGTAGCCGTTTGGGATGTTGCTTTAAGTGACGGAGTCCACAAGATTGAATTTGAACATGGGACCACATCAGGCAAACGTGTGGTATATGTAGATGGAAAGGTATGAAAAAAATATGCTACTTTGTAAAATATGGTGCAGAGACAAGCCTAATTTTGTTCATCTTCTTATGTGAATTCAGGGCTTTTCTCTTATAATCCTTATCTTTGTTTTTGGCCTGTATTATTCTGCAGTACAGAGCCAACTAGTAATAGTTATAGAATTCATAGACTATAACTTCAAGTATTTAAATGTAAAAGTCTTTATTTTCTAAAACCTTGACATCATGAATTAATAAAATTTCATATAAATAGCTGTGCCATTTGGTCACTTTAATTATATTTCTAAAACTAAATTTTAAAATTTCTTTCATTTGTTTTCAAATTTATATTTTATTACTTAGGAAGAGATAAGAAAAGAGTGGATGTTCAAATTAGTAGGCAAGGAAACCTTCTGTGTTGGAGCTGCAAAGACAAAAGCAACCATAAACATAGATGCTGTCAGTGGTTTTGCTTATGAGTACACCTTGGAAATTAATGGGAAAAGTCTCAAGAAGTATATGGAGAACAGATCAAAAACTACCAATACTTGGGTATTACACTTGGATGATGAGGACTTTAGAGTTGTGTTGGGTAAGTTAATGATGTTTCTGCAGGATTAATTTATTTTGTGATGACTGTTTTGGTTCCTCTCACTATCCAGACCTTTTATGGGAGCTTTGAATAGGAAAGCAAGTGTGAGTGATGTGTATTTCTGATGTGCCCTGTGTAAATGAAATATTCATTTAACTCACTATTTAATATATAAAGTATCTGCGAGCCAGGTTTTATTGTGATGGATTTGAGGATGATAATCTTAGGTTTACAAAAAAGAAATATTGGTGTAAACATTTGTTACTATTTGGTATTTCTCTTTATAAGCATATCTTAAAGACAGTTAAAAATTTAAGATTCATCAGTAAAAGGGAATTTTTTCTCTAGGTAGCAGTAGGTTTAGGACTACATCAGATCAAAATTGTCAAAGTCAAACTCTTGATAAGGTAGATTGAAAAAAAAAAAAGTACTAAGCCATTGAGCAGATCTGAAGTTCTGCTGTTACAAATCGCCATTGTTTTCAATTTCTATTGGGCCTACAAAATTTGCAAGACAGATGTTTACTAGTTACTGCCTTTTTTTCTTTTCTGGTTACTCCTAGTATTTCCTACTTTTAATGTTGCTAAGTCATTACTGTTTAGATCATCTCAATTCCTTGAACCATTTATTTAGATAATATTTACTGAGTACCTACTGTATGCTGGTTAGTGTACCAGGCACTGAGATACATAGATGAAGAGATCTGGTCAGTGACTTTAAATAGTCCACTGTCTAGTTGGATGCTAGCAAATATCTTTTTTTTTTTAAATGAAAACTGTTTAACAAGTAATGAATGCACATAGTTAAAACAAAAACAACTCCTGTATAGTTTATTTATTGAAGAAACTGGGTTATTTGTCTTGAAGAGTTTCCTATGATCTGAATTTTACTGATTATATCCCTGTGATGTTCCTCTGTCTTCTATATTTCCCATAAATTGGTAGTTGACTCTGAAGAATTGATCAGCTTGAGACTTGTTTTGTTTTGGCAAGACCACTTTATAGGTTGTTATATCAGGAGGCACATGGTGTTTGTCTCTGTTCATTTGATGTTGGCAACGATTGATGCCTGGTGCCTAGATACAGTCATTCACTGTTGTTGTTATGTACTGTCAAGCTGATTCCAACTCATAGTAACCCTATAGGACAAAGTAGGACTGCCCCGTAGGGTTTCCTAGGCTGTACTCTTCACAGGAACTGATCACCAGGTCCTTCCTCTCTCAGAGCTGCTGATGGGTTCGAACTGCCAATCTTTCGGTTAGCAGCTGAGCATGTAACTACTGTGCCAGCAGGGCTGCTTTAATTATTCCAGTCATTCACTAAAAAAAAAAAACCCCATTGCTGTTGAGTTGATTGTGACTCATAGCAGCCCTGTAGGACAGAGTAGAACTGCCCCACAGGGTTTCCAAGGAACGATTGGTGGATTTGAACTGCCAACCTTTTGATAGCAGTCAGACGCTTAAACCACTGCACCACCAGGGCTCCAGTCATTTACTAGGGGTTGCCAAATGGTGATATTCTGATTCTGTCATTCATTATTCATTAACTGGAATACTTCTACCCTGAGAAATTTCCTGTCATCTAGAATTTGATTACACAGTGGTATATTTATATAAGAAATGCAGGATAAGTGCTTGATTTTTTTCCTTTAATTTACCAGTTTTCAAATATTGAATTGAGTCTTTATCCTCCTCTAAAGGTGATCATTTAGGTTTTTTGTTTGTTTTGTAATTATTATTAACTCATGGATTTAAATAATTCGATGTATTTCAATACATGGCAGTTATTATCCTTAATGATGATATTCAGATTGTCCCATCTTTGGCCAGTGGGGAAGGGGAACTCTATAGGTTGGCTCCTGAGTCCTTTCGACACACCCTCGATAGACTTTGATAGCTTCCTTACTATCTAATATGACAAGATACTCCAAGCTCATTTTGAACATTTTCTGCTCGGATGACCTAGAATCAGCCATCTCCAAGAAGGTTTCTATTTGAGGAAAATGATATTTCAAGAGCATAGTCTGAGCATGTGCTAAGATGCCCATTCACTGTTTGTAGGTTTTTAGTGATAAACAAAGAAATTATATGCACACTGATAGATAGATAGATAATAAAGGGAAAGAGACTTTTTTTAGATTAAATGTGAGTTCATATTTATACTTATAATTTAAATTCAGAATACAAAGTTTGTACTTAATCTCATCTAACATCTGTATCTCCTTTCTTTCACACTGAGAATCCTTGTTCTCAAGGATACAGAAGATGATTCAGTTAGAATATCGTATAATTATTCACTTGCATTATGCCCCATTATGTGCATACTAGTCTAAGTTAACAGCACCAGTACTACCACCACTAATATGATTACCATAAACAACTTAAAACTTCTTTTTACATATCTTTCTTCAGTTGTACTCTATGTACATTGTCAGGGTAAATAGCGATTATATATTATATACTTTTCCTTCCAACACATATTTAGTTTTACAAATAAATACTTATTTATTTATCCCAATACATTGTTATTCCTTTCCTCTGATCATTTTGGTTGTGTGACACTTGTTCTCTATTAAATTCCTCAGGAAGCACTCAGGAAGTTCTTACATATTAATAACATTTCTCTGTGTCTTTTATACATGAAAGTCAGTTTGTCTAGATGTTAGATTCTCGGCTTACATTTTATTTCCTTAAAGTATCTTAGATATGTTATTCCACTCTCTTCTGGCATAAAATATTACCGTCAAAACATGCAATCAAGATGCATAGATAATTACTGGTGAGTGGAATGCAAAAGTTAGAAACGAAGGATCTGTAGTTGGAAAATACGGCCTTGGTGATAGAAACAATGCTGGAGATCACATGATAGAATTTTTTAAGACTGATGACTTCTACATTGCAAATATCTTTTTTCAATAACATAAACAGCGACTATACACATGGATGGAAAACATGGGAATCATATCAACTACATCTGTCGAAAGAGACAATGGAGAAGTTCAATATCATCAGCCAGAACAAGGTCGGGGCTGACTGTGGAACAGACCATCAATTGCTCATATGCAAATTTAAGTTGAAGCTGAAAAAAATTAAAACAAGTCCACAAGAACCAAAATACAACCTTGAGTATATCCCACCTGAATTTGGAGACCATCTCAAGAATAGAGTTGACTCATTAAACACTTATGACTGAAGACCAGACGAGCTATGGGATGACATCAAGGACATCATACATGAAGAAAGCAAAAGGTCATTAAAAAGACAGGATAGAAAGAAAAGAACAAAATGGATGTCAGAAGAGACTCTGAAACTTGCTCTTTAATGTAGAGCAGTTAAAGCAAATGGAAGAAATGATGAAGTAAAAGAGCCAAACAGAAGATTTCAAAGGGTGAATTGAAAAGACGAATTATAGTATTATATTAAAATGTGCAAAGAGCTGGAATTAGAAAACCAAAAGGGAAGAACACGCTCGGCATTTCTTTCTTTCTTTTTTTTTTTTTTTAATTCTGCTTTAGGTGAAAGTTTACAGCTCAAGTTAATTTCTCATTCAAAAATTTACACACATATTGTTTTGTGACATTGGTTGCAATCCCCACAATGTGACAGCACGCTCCCCCTTTCCACCCTGGGTTCCCTGTGTCCATTCATCTAGTTCCTGTCCCTTCCTGCCTTCTCATCCCTTTTGGACAGGAGCTGCCCATTTGGTCTCGTATATTTGATTGAACTAAGAAGCACGTTCCTCACATGTATTATTTTTTGTTTTATAGGCATGTCTAAACTTTGTCTGAAAAGTGGGCTTTGGGAATGGTTTCAGTTCTGGGTCAACAGAGCGTCCGGGGGCCATAGTTTTGGGAGTTCCTCCAGTCTTGTCAGGCCATTAAGTCTGGCCTTTTTATGTGAATTTGAATTCTGTTCTACATTTTTCTCTTGCTCTGTTTGGGACTCTCTGTTGTGTTCCCTGTCGGTGCTAGTCAGGCACTATCTAATTTTTCTAGTCTCAGGCTGGTGGAGTCTCCAGTTAATTTGATCCTTTAGTCCTTTGGGCTAGTATTTTCCTTGTGTCTTTGGTTTTCTTCATTCTTCTTTGCTTCGAGTGGGATGGGACCAACAGATGTGTCTTACATGGCTGCTTGCAACCTTTTAAGACCCCAGACGCTACTTACCAAAGTAGGATGAAGAACATTTCTTTATAAACTATGTTATGCCGATTGACCGAACTGTCCCCGGAATCTATGGTCCCCAGGCCCCATCCTAGCTGTTCTGTCCTTCAAAGTGTTTGGATGTGTCTAGGGAACTACTTTGCTTTTGCTTTGGTCCACTTGTGCTGACTTTCCCTGTATTGTGTGTTGTCCGTCCCTTCAGGGAAGTTGACCCTTGTCTACTATCCAGTTAGTGATTTCCCTTCCCCTCCCTCCCCACCCTCATAACCATCAAAGGATGCTTTTTTTCCTGTGTGTGTAAGCCTTTTCTTCAGTTCTTATGATAGTGGTCTCATGCAATATTTGTCCTTTTGTGACTGACTTATTTCGCTCAGCATGATGCCCTCCAGATTCATTCATGTTGTGGGATGTTTCACAGATTCATGATTGTTCTTTATCATTTTATAGTATTCCATTGTGTGTATGTACCGTAATTTGTTTATCCATTTATCTGTTGATGGGCATTCAGGTTGTTTCCATCTTTTTGCTATTGTGAATAGTGCTGCAGTGAACATGGATGTGCATATGTCTGTCTGTGTGGTGCCTCTTATTTCTCTTGGGTATATTCCTAGGAGGGGGATTGCTGGATCATATAATATTTCTGTTTCATGCTTTTTAAGGAAGCACCATATCGTTTTCCAAAGCGGTTGTACCATTTTGCATTAACACCAGCAGTGCATAAGAGTTTCAGTCTCCCCACAACCTCTCCAGCATTTGTTATTTTGTGTTTTTTGGTTTAGTGCCAGCATTGTCAGGGTGAGATAGGTATCTCATTGTAGTTTCGATTTGTGTTTCTCGAATGGCTAATGATCACGAGCATTTCCTCATGTTTCTGTCAGCCGCCTGTGTTCATATCCTTTGCCTATTTTTTAATTTGATTGTCTTTTTGTTGTTGAGGTGTTGCAATATCTTGTGGATTTTATCTTTTTTTATTGTGCTTTAAGTGCAAGTTTACAGTACAAGTTAGTTTCTGATACAAAAATTTATACACACATTGTTATGTGACCCTAGTAGCTCTCCCTGTACTATGATAGCACACTCCTCCTTTCCACCCAGGATTTCCTGTGTCCATTCAGCCAGCTCTTGACCCTCTCTGCCTTCTCATCTCGTCTCTGGACAGGAGCTGCCCATTTAGTCTCATGTATCTGCTTCAGCTAAGAAGCACACTCTTCACAAGTATCATTTTATGTCCCATAATCCAGTCTAATCTTTGTCTGAAGAGTTGGCTTCGGGAATGATTTTAGTTTTGGGCTAACAGAGAGCCCAGGGGCCATGTCTTCCGGTGTCCCTCTAGTCTCATCAGACCATTAAATCTGGTCTTTTTACTAGAATTTGAGTTCTGCACTCTACTTTTCTCCTGCTCCGTGAGGGACTCCGCTGGGTTCCCTGTTGGGGTACTCATTGGTGGTAGCCGGGCACCGTCTAGTTCTTCTGGTCTCAGGCTGATGGAGTCTCTGGTTTATGTGGCCCTTTCTGTCTCTTGGGCTAATATTTTCC
>NW_004444020.1:11051837-11053766 GCF_000243295.1 Trichechus manatus latirostris
AGTGGTCTTATACAATATTTGTCCTTTTGTGACTAACTAAGTTCACTCAGCATAATACCTTCCACATTCCTCCATGTTGTAAGATGTTTCATGGATTCATCGTTCTTTATCATTGCATAGTATTCCACTGTGTGAATATACCATAATTGGTTTATCCATTTGTCCGTTGATGGACACCTAGGTTGTTTGCATCTTTTTTGCTATCGTGAACAGTACTGCAGTGAACATGGGTGTGCATATATCTATTTGTGTGGCAGCTCTTATTTCTGTAGGATATATTCCAAGGAGTGGGATTGCTGGATCATATGATACATCTATTTCTAGCTTTTAAGGAAGCACCAAATTGATTTCCAAAGTAGTTGTACCATTTTATATTCCAACCAGCAGTGTATAAGTGTTCCAGTCTCTCCACAACCTCTCCGATGTTTATTATTTTGTGTTTTTTGGATTAATGCTAGCCTTGTTGGGGTGAGATGGTATCTCATTGTAGTTTTGATTTGCATTTGTCTAATGGCTAATGACGGTGAGCATTTCTTCATGTGTCTGTTAGCCGCCTGAATGTCTTCTTGGATGAAGTGCCTGTTCATATCCTTTGTCCATTTTTAGATTGAGTTATTTGTCTTTTTGTTGTTGAGGTTTTGCAGTACCTTGAGGATATTAGAGATTAGATGCTGATTGGATTTGTCATAGCCAAAAATTTGTTCCCAGTCTGTAGGTTGTCTTTTTACTCTTTTGGTGAAGTCTTTTGATGAGCATACGTGTTTGATTTTTAGGAGCTTCCAGTTATCTAGTTTCTCTTCTGGTGTTTGCGCATTGTTACTTATGGTTTGTATTCTGTTTATGCCATGTATTAGGGCTCCTAGCATTGTGTCTATTTTTTCTTCCATGATCTTTATCGTTTTCAATTTTATATTTAGGTCTTTGATCTGTTTTGAGTTAGTTTATGTGCATGGTGTAAGGTATGGGTCTTGTTTCATTTTTTTGCAGATGGATATCCAGTTATGCCAGCACCATTTGTTAGAGAGACTATCTTTTCTCTGATTAACGGACTTTGGGCCTTTGTCATATATCAGCTGCTCATAGGTGGATGAATTTATGTCTGGATTCTCCATTCTGTTTCATTGGTCTACGTGTCTGTTGTTGTACCAGTACCAGGCTGTTTTGACTACCATGGCAGTATAATAGGTTCTAGAATCAGGTAGCGTGAGGCCTCCCACTTTGTTGTTCTTCTTCAGTAATGTTTTACTTATGCAAGGCCTCTTCCCTTTCTATATGAAGTTGGTGGTTTGTTTCTCCATCTCGTTAAAAAAATGCATTTGGAATTGGATCAGGATTGCATTGTATCTGTAAATCACTTTGGGTAGAATTGATATTTTCACAATGTTGAGTCTTCTTGTCCATGAGCAAGATATGGTTTTCCACTTATGCAGGTCTCTTTTGGTTTCTTGTAGTACTGTCTTGTAGTTTTCTTTATATACATCTTTTACGTCTCTGGTTAGATTTATTCCTAAGTATTTTATCTTCTTGGGGGCTATTGTAAGTGGTATTGATTTGGTGATTTCCTCTTCAAAGTTCTCTTTGTTGGTGTAGAGAAATCCAACCGATTTTTGTATGTTTATCTCGTATCCTGAAACTTTGCTGAAATGTTCCAGTAGTTTTCTTGTGGATTCTTTCGGATTTCTTGTGTATAAGATCATATCATCTACAAATAGAGATACTTTTACTTCTTCCTTCCTGTCATGGATTGAATTGTGTCCCCCCAAAAATGTGTGTAGCAACTTGGCTAGGTCATGATTCCCAGTATTGTATGATTGTGTTATCTGATGTGATTTCCCTCTGTGTTGCAAACTCTACCACTGTGATGAGATTATACGTGATCTCCTCATGTGTTGTAAATTCTATCACTGTGATGAGGTTATACTGATGAAG
>NW_004444020.1:11053866-11055911 GCF_000243295.1 Trichechus manatus latirostris
TCCTGCGCAGAGAAGCTCCCAGACCAAAGGAAGAGTGATGACATAGACTTTCCTCCAGAGCCGATGAAGAAAGCGTTCCCCTGGAGCTGATGCCCTGAATTTGGACTTGTAGCCTACTGGACTGTGAGAGAATAAACTTCTCTTTGCTAAATCCATCCACTTGTGGTATTCCTGTTAGAGCAGCACTAGACGACTAAGACGCTTCCCAATTTGGATTCCCTTTATTTCTTTTTCTAACCTAATTGCTCTGGCTAGGACCTCTAGCACAATGTTGAATAAGAGTGGTGATAAAGGGCATCCTTGTCTGCTTCCCATTCTCAAGGGGAATGCTTTCAGCTTTCTTCATTTAGGATGATATTGGCTGTTAGCTTTGTATCAATGCCTTTAATTGTATTGAAGAATTTCCCTTCTATTCCTATTTTGCTGAGAGTTTTTATCATGAATGGGTGTTGGACTTTGTCAAATGCCTTTTCTGCATTAATTGCCAAGATTGTGTGATTCTTGACTTTTGTTTTAGTTATATGATGGACTGCATTGATTTTCTAATGCTGAACAATCCCTGCATAACTGGTGTAAATCCCCCTTGATGATGCTGAATTTTTTTTTTTTGTTGTTGTTATGTTGTTGAATTCTATTGGCTAGAATTTTGTTGAGGATTTTTATGTCAATGTTCATGAGGGATATTGGTCTGTAATTTTCTTTTTTTGTGGTGTCTTAACCTGGTTTTGGTATCAGGGTTATGCTGGCTTCATAGAATGAGTTTGGGAGTATTCCATCCTTTTCTATGTTCTGAAATACCTTTAGTAGTAGCGGTGTTAACTGTTCTCTGAGAAAAGTTTGGTAGAATTCTCCAGTGAAACCGTCAGGGCCAGGGCTTTTTTTTATCTTGGGAGTTTTAAAATTACCTTTTCAATCTCTTCTTTTGTTATAGGTTTATTTAGTTGTTCTACCTCTGTTTGTGTTAGATTAGGTAAGTAGTGAGTTTCTACAAATTTGTCCATTTCCTCTAGGTTTCCAAAATTGTTAGAGTATAATTTTTATAGTATTGTGTTATGATTCTTCTAATTTCAGTTGCGTCTCTTGTGATATCACCCATCTCATTTCTTATTCAGGTTATTTGCTTCTTCTCCTGTTTTTCTTTTGTCAGTTTGTCCCATGGTTTATCGATTTTGTTGATCTTTTCAAAGAACCTGCTTTTGGTCTTGTTAACACTTTCAGTTGTTTTTCTTTTCTCTGTTTCATTTAATTCTAATCATTTGCTTTATTCTGGTGCCTGAGGGCTTCTTTTGCTGCTCACTTTGTGTTTGTTCGAATTGTAGGGTTAATGTTTTGATTTTGGCCCTTTCTTCTTTTTGGATGTGTGCATTTATTGCTATAACTTGACCTCTGAGCACTGCCTTAACTGTGTTCCAAAGGTTCTGGTCAGATGTGTTTTCATTCTCATTTGATTTTGTAAATTTCTTTATTCCGTCCTTATTTTCTTCTGTAACCCTATAGTTTTTGAGTAAGGTGTTGTTCAGTTTCCATATGTTTGATTTTTCTTCCTTGCTTTTTCTGTTACTGATTTCTGCTTTTATGGCTTTATGCCTAGAAAATATGCTTTGTAATATTTTGATGCTTTGGATTCTGTTAAGGCTTCCGTTATGTCCTAATATGTGGTCTGTTCTGGAGAATACTCCATGTGTGTTGGAAAAGAAAGTGTACTTGACTGCTGTTGGGTGGAGTGTTCTGTATACGTCTGTGAGATCAAGTTGGTTGGTTGTGGCATTTAGATCTTCCATGTCTTTATTGAGCTTTATGGATGTTCTGTCCTACACCAAAAGTGGTATGTTGAGCTCTCCTACTATTATTTTCTAGCTGTCTATTTCTCTTTTCAATGCTTCTAATAGTTTATGTGTTTTGGAGCCCTGTTGTTGGGTGTGTAAATATTCATTCTGGTTATGTCCTCCTGGTGTATTGACCCTTTAATCATTATATAGTGCCCTTCCTTATCCTTTGTGGTGGATTTTACTTTAAAGTCTATTTTTTCAGAGATTAATATTGCC
>NW_004444020.1:11056967-11075176 GCF_000243295.1 Trichechus manatus latirostris
TTTATCCCTAGCTGCTCTTAAAATTCTCTCTTTATCTTTGGTTTTGGCAAGTTTGATTATAACATGTCTTGGTGACTTTCTTTTGGGATCTACGTATGTGGTGTTTGATGAGTATCTGGGATAGATATCTTCTCATCTCTCACGATATCAGGGAAGTTTTCTGTCAACAAATCTTCAACTGTTCTCTCTGTATTTTCTGTTATCCCCCTGGATTCTGGTACTCGAATCACTCATAGGTTATTCCTCTTGATAAAGTCCCACATAATTTGTAAGGTTTCTTCATTTTTAAAATTCTTTTATCCGACTTTTCCTCAAATAAGTTGGTGTCAAGTGCTTTATTGTCAATCCCACTAATTCTGACTTCCATTGCCTCAATTCTGCTCCTATTACTTTCTATTAAGTTGTCTAATTCTGAAATTTTGTTGTTAATTTTCTGGATTTTTGATTGCTGTCTCTTTATGGATTCTTGCAGCCTGTTTAATTTGTCAGTATGTTATTGTGTAGCCTTCTTAAGTTCCTCTACTGCTTTGTCTGTGTGTTCCTTGGCTTGTTCTGTGTTTTGCCTGATCTCCTTCCTGATCTCTTGAAGCACTCTGTATATTAATCTTTTGTATTCTACCTCTGGTAATTCTAAGAAGTTTTCTTCCTCCAGAAGATTTCTTGTTTTGGGAGCTTGCTGAAATCATCATGGTCTGCCTCTTTATGTGATTTGATGTTGACTGCTATCTCCAAGCCATCAGTAAGTTATTGTATTTATTTTATGTTTGCCTACTGTGTCCTAGCTTCTTGTTTTGTTTTGTTTTGATATGCCCAAATAGGCTGCTTGTGTGAGCTAGTTTGGTTATTGGTGCCTTTGAAGCTCTCATATCCTGTCACCAGGTGGTTAGATCTGTTACTAGGTATGTGATCCCAGGGGTCTGTTTACTTTTCTTGTATGGATTCAGCTCAGATGTCCAGGTAGTCGGTCACCAAGTATGTGTGGTGCAGGCTTTCACCTACAGTCCTAGACGGGCAGGGGTGATTGGTGTAGGCATGGGTATCTGGCTGTAGTGCGGGGTCACGCGCTGAGCAAGGCAGGGGGCTGATGGCTGCCCGAGTGTCTGGGAGAGAAGCGTGTCCTTATTCCCTAGAGCGCGTAGGTGGGTGAGTTTTGTAGCCGGACTTTGGACACCCAGTGCTGTTGGCTGTACAGACTGGGAGGCACCAGTTATTCTTAGACCCCTGTCACAGGTGGCTTGGTGGCATGGGTGGAGCCACCAGTCATCAGGCCCCTGATGTGGGTAGTTGAGAACCCTGCTTAATGGGCAGAGCAGTGTCAAATGTCATGAACCTGCCACTCCTCCATATAGCTGATTTGGTTGAAGTTAGGCTTCAGGTATATACCCTGATGTAGTGCGGTAATGAGGGCCTATGCTGTTGAAATGGGCCCACATAGGTCTATGCAGGGTTGAAAGGCATTCATAGTCTGTGGACCCTTTATGCCTGTGCCTAGGCAAAGGAGCTGTGCCTACCCTGAGTTCCTGGCTGAGGGTAGCTGGCAGATTATTTTTTCCTGTTTGTTATTTTGTTCCTTGTCCAAGGCCGGGAGAATGGCTCAGGGTACATGACAGGTCCCACTTCTAGCCCAGGGGACTAGGCAATCACTGAAGCCAGCCCAGGACCCGATGCAGAGCGGGGAGTGGGTAGGGTAAATGGGAGAGAATTTTTTCCATAAGGGGTGTTTTTTGATCTGCATGGTAGGTCAGACGCATGTACTTATCTTTTGCTGATTGAGCGCCACTTTTCACTGGTTCTGGAGGCCTGAGTAGACTCTCTGCTGCTCCGTCTCTCCTGATGTGGAAAACACCTCCCAAGTGCCACTTCTTGCCTCACCGCACACACTAGCCTATCCGGCCTGAAGAGTTCTGGGTCCCCTGGGTTGGGTGTGGCAACTCCTTTCTGCATCCGAAGTGTCTCTCCCTCGCCCTGCTACTCAGTCCAATTCCTCAACTTTGCCTTTGATGTTCAGGGCTCCTAGATTGTCATATATAATTGATTCACTTGTTTTCTCGGGTCTTTGTTGTAAGAGGGACCACAGGAAGCATCTGACTCCTCCACCATCTTGGCCCCGTCTCCACCTGTTGGGAGTTTTTTAATTACCTTTTCAATCTCTTCTTTTGTTACAGGTTTATTTCGTTGTTATGCCTTGCCCCTGAGCTAGTGTGCTATTTAGTCTCATTTTGTTTTATGGCCCTGTCTAATCTTTGGCTGAAGGGTGAACCTGAGGAGTGACTTCAGTACTGATTTAAAAGAGCATCCAGGGGCCATACTCTCAGGGTTTCTCCAGTCTCTTTCAGACCAGTAAGTCTGCTCTTTTTTTGTGAATTAGAATTTTGTTCTACATTTTTGTCCAGCTCCGTCCGGGACCCTCTGTTGTGATCCCTGCCAGAGCAGTTGGTGGTGGTAGCCAGGCACCATCTAGTCGTGCTGGACTCAGTCTAGTGGAGGCTGTGGTAGTTGTGTTTCATTAGTCTTTTGGACTAATCTTTCCCTTGTGTCTGGTTTTCTTCATTCTCTCTTGTCCAGACAGGGTGGCACCAGTGGTATATCTCAGATGGCTGCTCACAAGGTTTTAATACCCCAGGAGCTACTTACCAAAGTAGGATGGAGAACACTTTCTTTATAAACTTTGTTACGCCAGTTGAGCTAGATGTCCACAAAGACCATGGTACCCAGCCCTCAACCCATTAATTCGGTCCCTCAGGGAATTTGGATGTGTCTGCGAGACTTCCATGACCTTGCCTTGGTCAAGTTGTGCCGACTTTCCCAGTATCGTGTACTGTTTTACCCTTCACCAATGTTACCGCTTATCTTATTGTGTAGGTAGTGTTTTTCCATCCCCTCCCCTTCCCTCCCTAGTAACCATCAAAGATTGTTTCTTTCTGTGTGCAAACCTTTTCATGAGTTTTTATAATAGTGGTCTCATATACAACTTCTGTCCTTTTGTGATTGACTTATTTCACTTAGCGTAATGCCCTCCAGATTCATCTATGTTGTGAGATGTTTCACAGATTCATCATTGTTCTTTATCGTTGCATAATACTCCATTTTGTGTAGGTACCATAGTTTGTTTATCCATTCATCTGTTGATGGGCACCTAGGTTGTTTACATCTTTTTCCTATTGTGAATAATGCTGCAGTGAACATGGGTGTGCATATGTCTATTCGTGTGTTGGCGCTTATTTCTCTAGGATATATTCCTAGGAGTGTGATGTCTGGATCGTATGGTATTTCTATTTCTAGCTTTTTAAGGAAGCACTATATCACTTTCCAAAATGGTTGTATCACTTTACATTCCCACCAGCAGTGCATAAGAGTTTCAAGTCCCCACAGCCTCTCCAGCATTTGTTATTTTCTGTTTTTTTTTTTTTGGATTCCTTCCAGTATTGTTGGGGTGAGATGGTATCTCATTGTACTTTTGATTTGCATTTCTCTGATGGTTAGTGATCGTGAACATTTCCCCATGTGTCGGTTGGCTGCCTGAATGTCTTCTTTGGTGAAGTATCTGTTCATATCCTTTGCCAATTTTTAAGAATATTTGTCTTTTTGTGGTAGTGGTGTTGGATTCTCCTATAGATTTTAGAACTTTGTCGGATTTGTCATAGCCAAATTTTTCAACTTCCAGTTTGTAGGTTATCTTCTTACTCTTTTAGTGAAGTCTTTGATGAGCATAAGTGGTTTAATTTTTAGAAGATTCCAGTTATCTAGCTTATCTTCTGGTATTTGTGTATTGTTAGTTATGGTTTGTATGTTATTTATGCCGTGTATTAGGGTCTCTAGCATTTATCCTATTTTTTCTTCTATGATCTTTATAGTTTTTGGTTTTATATTTAGGTCTTTGAACCATTTTGAGTTAGTTTTTGTGTATGGTGTGTGGTATGGGTCCTGTTTCATTTTTTTTTTTTTTTTTTTTCAGATGGGCATCAGTTTTGCCAGCACCTTTTGTTAAAAAGACTGTCTTTTCCACATTTAATGGACTTTGGGTCTTTGTTGCAGATCAGGTGACCTTAGGTGGATGGATTTACATCTGGGTTCTCAATTCTGTTCCATTGCTTAATATGTCTGTCATTGTACCAGTACCAGGCTGTTTTGACTACTGTAGCTGTATAGAAGGTTCTGAGGTCAAGTAGTGCAAGTCCTCCTACTTTATTCTTTTTCTTCAATAGTGCTTTACTTATCAGGTGCCTCTTTCCTTTCCATATAAAGTTAATGATTAGTTTTTCCATCTCTTTAAACAGTGCTGTTGGTATTTGGATAGAGATTGCATTATATTTGTAGATTGTTTTAAGTTGAATTGTCATTTTCACAATGTTGAGTCTTCCTATTTGTGGCATGTTTTTCCATTTATGTAGGTCTTGTTTAGTTTCTTGCAGTAGTGTTTTGTAGTTTTCTTTGTATAGGTTTTTACATCTCTGGTTAGATTTATTCCTAAGTATTTTATTTTTTAGGGGATGTTATAAATGATACTGTAGTTATCTCTATTTCTTTTTGTAGTTATCTCTATTGGTGTATAGGAATTTTAATGCATTTTCGTAGGTTTATCTTGTATCCTGCTTCTCTGCTGAATCTATTAGTTCCAGTAGTTTTCTCACGGAGTCTTTAGGGTTTTCTATGTATAGTATCATATACACGAACAGGGACAGTTTAACTTCTTCATTACCAACTTGGATGCCCTTTATTTCTTTTTCTTGCCTTATTGCTCTAGCTAGGACTTCCAGCAAAATGTTAAATAGGAGTGGTGATAAAGGGCATCTTTGTCTTGTTCCCGTTCTCGGGGGAGTGTTTTCAGCCTCTCTCTGTTAGGAATGATGTTGGCCGTTGGTTTTGTATAGATGCTATTTATTATGTTGAGGAATTTCCCTTCTATACCTATTTTATTGAGAGTTTTTATCAGGAATGGGTGTTGGATTTTATCAAATACCTTTTCTGTGTTGATTGAGATGATCATATGATTCTTTTATTTATGTGGTGGATTACATTGATTGAATTTCTACTGTGGAACCATCCTTGCATACCTGGTATGAATCCCACTTGGTTGTGGTTTTCTTTTTTTTTATATGATGGTGAATTCTATTGGCTAGTATTTTATTGAGATATTTTTTTTTTTTTAATTGTGCTTTAGGTAAAGGCTTACAGAACAAACAGTTTTTCATGAAACAGTAGTACACATACTGTTTTATGACATTGGTTAACAACCCCACAACATTGCAACCCTCTCCCTTCTCAAACTTTTCTTTTTTTTTGGTGAAAATTTACCTCCTTGTACAAGTTGTGCTGGTTTCCCCTGTATTGTGTACTGTCTCACCCTTCACCCAAGATGCCACTTATCTATTGCCTATTCAGTATTTCCCCCCCCCCACCCCTTCCATCCCTGGTAACCGACAAAGATTGTTACATTTTGCGTGTGAACTTTTTCATGGGTTTTTACAGTAGAGGTCTCATACAATATTTGTCCTTTTGTGATTGACTTATTTCACTCAGCATAATGTCGTCCAGTTTCATCCATTTTATGAGATGGTTCACAGATTCATCATTGTTCTTTCTCGTTGCATAGTACTTCATTGTGTGTATGTACCATAGTTTGTTTATCCATTCATCTGTTGATTGGCATCTAGGTTGTTTCCATTGTTTTGCTATTGTGAACAATGCTGCCATGAACATAGGTGTGCATATTATTGAGAATTTTTGCATCTATATTCATGAGAAATATTGGTCTATAATTTTTTTGTGTGTGTGGTGTTTTTGCCAGTCTTTGATAGAAGGGTTATGCTGGCTTCATAGAATGAATTTGGGAGTATTCCTTCCTTTTCTATGTTGTGAAATAATTTAAGTAGTACTAGTATGAGCTCTTCTGTGAATGTTTGCTAGAATTCTCCAGGGAAGCCATCTAAGCCAGGAGTATTTTTTATAGTAATAAAATAACAAGTCATTTTTATTTTATTACTTTTCAGTCTTTTCTCTTGTTACGGGTCTGTTTAGATTTTCTATCTCAGTTTGTGTTAGTTTCGGTAGGTAGTGTGTTTATAGAAATTTGTCTGTTTCCTCTAGGTTTTCAAATTTGTTGGCGTACACTTTTTCATAGGCCTCTGTTGTGATCCTTTTTACTTCAGTTGGGTCTGTTTTAATATCCCCAGTTCATTTCTTATTTGGGTTATTCGCTTCCTCTTTTGTGTTTCTTTTGTCAGTTTGGCCAGTGGTTTGTGAAGTTTGTTGATCTTTTCAAAGAACCACCTTTTGGTCTTGTTAATTCTTCCTATTGGTTTTCTGTTCTCTGTTTCATTTGCTTCTGCCCTCATCTTTGTTATTCCCTTTCTTCTGGTGCCTGTGGGCTTCTTTTGCTAGTCTCTTTCTATTTGTTCGAATTGTAGGGCTAACATTTTGATTTTTGCCTGTTCTTTTTTGATGTGTGCATTTATTGCTATAAATTGACCTCTGAACACTGCCTTTGCTGTGTACCTATGGTTTTGGTATGATGTTTTCATTCTAGGAATTTTTTTATTCCCTCTTTGATTTCTTCTATTATCCAGTTGTTTTTAAGCAAGGTATTATTCAGCTTCCATGTATTTGATTTTTTTTCCCTTGCTCTTCTTGTTACTGATTTCTACTTTTATGGTTTTGTGATCAGAGAAAATGCTTCATATTATTTTAGTGTTTTGGATTTTATTGAGGGTTGATTTGTGGCCTAAAATATAGTCTCTTCTCGCGAATGTTCCCTGTATGGTGGAAAAGAATTTCTACTTTGCTGCTATTGGCTGAAGTGTTTTGTATATGTCTATGAGATGAAGCTGGTTGATTTTGGCCTTTAGATCTTCTGTATCTTTGTTGAGTTTCTTTCTAGATGTTCTGTCCATTACCAAGAGTGGTAGTCTCCTAGTATTATTGTGGAACTATTTCTATTTTCATTGCTATTAGAGTTTGTTTTATGTATTTGGAGCCCTGTCATTGGGTGCATAGATATCTATGAAGGTTATGTCTTCTTGGTGGATTGTTCCTTTAATCATGATATAATGTACTTTTTTGTTTTTTATGGTGGTTTTTTGCCTTAATGTCTGTTTTATCTGAGATTACTATTGCCACTTCTGCCCTTTTTTGGTTAGTGTTTGCTTGATATATTTTTTCCATCCTTTGATTTTTAATATAGTTATGTCTTTGTGTCTGAGGTGTATCTCTTGTAGACAGCATATTGATGGGTTGTGCTTTTTTATCCATTCTACCACTCTCTGTCTCTTTGCAGGTGCATTTAAGCCATTTACATTTAGTGTGATTATGAATAGGTATAAGTTTATTACCGTCGTATTGTTGTGCTTTTTTTAGTGGTGTTTTTTTTTTTTAGTTTCTTTGTTCCTCTTACTTTCTTGTACTGAGTTCCTTTTGTTTGTGGATTTTCTTTTCTTTTGTTTTATAGATTTTGTGTTTACTGAGACTTTGTTTTTTTTCCTTTTTATTGTGATTAGTAGGTGTCATGGATTGAATTGTGTCCCCAAAATATCTGTAAAATGGCTAGGCCATGATTTCCAGTATTGTGTGATTATCCCCCATTTTGTCATCTGATGTGATTTTCCTATTTACTGTAAATCTTGTCTTTATGATGTTAATGAGGCAGGGTTAGAGGCAGTTATGTTAATGAGGCAAGACTCAATCTACAAGATTAGATTGTGTTTTAAGTCAATCTCTTTTGAGATATAAAAGAGAGAAGTGAGCAGAGAGTCAGGGGGACCTTATGCTATCAAGAAAGTAGTGCCAGGAGAAGAGTGTGTTCTTTGGACCCAGGGTTCCTGCACTTAGAAGTTCCTAGTCCAGGGGAAGACTGATAAGAACTTCCCTCCAGAGCTGACAGAAGAAAGCTTTCCCCTGGAGCTGACACCCCAAATTTGGACTTCTAGCCTACTAGACTATGAGACAATAAACTTCTGTTTGTTGAAGCCATCCACTTGTGGTATTCCTGTTATAGCAGCACTAGATAACTAAGACAGTAGGTTTGTTAGCTTTCTTTGTGGTTACTTTGAAATTTACCCTTATCTTCCTAAGTTTGATCCATTCTTTTATTACTGGGTTTCACCTTACACTTTCTCTCCATTTGAAAGTTCTATACCTACACTGTTTATTCCCCCTTTTATTGTTTTGACCTTTTTGTTATTTACAGACTGATGTCTTTGTTTCTGTTTTAAGTCTTTTAGCTTTGTTTTATTATTGAGAGTTCTTTACCTAGGTTAGTATCTGGCTGATGCAGTCCTGTTGTTGTCTCTGTCCTGTAGGCTCTGGTTGTTGTCTGATGTTGTTGGTTCTCTTACCAAAGGACTGCTTTTAATATTTGTTGTAAGTTTGGGTTGGTTTTTATGAATTCCATTAATTTCTGTTTATCTGGAAATATCCTGATTTCAGCATCATATTTGAGAGAGAGTTTTGCAGGATATATTATTCCTGGTGAGCGGTTTTTTTCTTTCAAGGTTTTATATATGTCATTTCATTGCCTTCTTGCCTGCAGTTTCTGCCAAGTAATCAGAGCTAGGTATTATTTTTTCCCCTTTGTAAGTGACTTTTCATTTTTCTTGAGCTGCTCTCAGGATTCTTTCTTTGTCTTTTGTTTTGGCAAGTGTGATTATGATATGTCTTGGTGTCTTTCTTTTGGGGTCTATCCTATATGGGGTTCATTTAGCTTATTAGATGGCCAGCTTTTTGTTCTTTCATGATATCTGGGAAATTTTCTGCCAGCAAATGTTCAACAATCTTCTCTATGTTTTCCATTTTCTCCCCCTGATCTGGAACTGCAGTCATGTACAAATTTTTGCATGTCTCACGTAATTTTTAGGTTTTCTTCATTCTTTTCTCTGATTTTTCCTCAAGCAAAGTAGCATCCAAGGATTTGTCCTCAATCTTGCAGATTCTGTCTTCCATTGTTTCAAATTTACTCCTACAACCTTCTATTGAGTTGTCCATTTCTGAAATTTTGTTATTTATATTTTGAATATTAGTTGCTGTTTTTATATGATTTCTGGTTGTTTACTTGTTTGAAGTTTTCTTATATTATTTTCTTGAATTCTTATATTGTTTTGTTCGTGTTTTCCTTATGTCTTTGCTAGTCTCTTGGAGAGCACTAAATCTTCGTCTTTTGAATTCCATATCAGGTGATTCCACTGCTTTTTCTTCTACTGGAAGGTAATCTGATTCTTTATTTTTGTCACTTGCTTGCATCATCTTGTCCTGTTTTTTTATGTTTTGATTTTGTCTGCTGTCTCTGAGACTTTAAGGTATTATTTTCCTTATTTATTGATTGTTCTTTTGTTTCGTCCTTCTTCTTTGTTTTGTTTTGATATGTCAGGGTGAGTGGGCCAGGTGTACTTTGCTGGTTAGTTGGCTGTGGGCATGATAGCTCTCACCACCTTGTCCTGGTGCACAGGGCAGCAGCCAGTAGGGCGAGCCCTCTTTGCTGTACACTGGTTTGGCTAGGTGGCTGAGGGTAGAGTAGGCAGTTGCTGTCTGCCTTCCGATGTTGGTCCAGCAATGTGGGAGCATTCTCAGCCCCTAACCAGATAGGTGGGGGTGTTGAACTGGGAGTGGTACAGACTCACTTCCCTCTGTTCAGCAGCTGGTCGAGTTGCAGGGAAGGGGGAGTGTGAGCTGTGTGAGGCAGTGGGCCTGAGCCAGGGCTGTTCTAGCTGTGGTATCATGGTCATGGCTGGTGGGAAAGGGGGGTGGTGTACGGGGCTAGGTGGGAGGGAGAGAGAAAAACAAGAAAGGGAACCCGTGGGGCTCGTGGTGAGTGGAAAAAAGAAAAGAGATAGAAAAAGAAAGGGTAGCTGGCAGGTGTGGATGGGGTGGACATGGGAACTGGCAGGAAGGCGGTGGAGGTGGCATATGGGGCTAGGTGGGAGGAAGAATGTAAAACAAGAAAGGGGGAAAGAAAAAAGGCATGGCAGGAGCCAGTGGGTGGGGGCAGGCGGAACCTGGGATGGTGGTGGGCCATTGGCTCTCTACCTGCAGCGGTGCGTGGCCTGATGGCAAGGGGTAGAGGTGGTGTACAGAGCTAGGTGGGAGGGAGAAGGTAAAGCAAGAAAAGGGAGAAAAAAGGTATGGCAGGAGCTCGCAGGTGGGAGCAGGTGAGTCTTGGGGTAGCGGCAGGCTTCTGGCTCTCTACCTGTGGTGGAGTGGCATGACCTGATGGGAAGGGGTAGAGGTGGCATACAGGGCTAGGTGGGAGGGAGAAAGAAAAGGAAGAAGGGAGGAAGAAGTTTAAGGATCTTTTGTATTTCTTTTCTGATAAGTGCCTGTTCATGTCCTTTACCCCATTTCCTTTTGAATTCTTTGTGTTTTTCTCTTTGATGTCTAGAAGTCTTTATATTAGCAAAGGAGCCCTGGTGGCCCAGTGGTTAAGCACTTGGAGGCTAACTGAAAGATCAGCAGTTCAAACCCACTAGCCGCTCTACAAGAGAAAGATGTGGCAGTCTGCTTCCATAAAGATTACAGCCTTGGAAATCCTATAATACAGTTCTACTCTGTTCTGCAGGGTCCATATGAGCTGGAATCAACTCGACGGCAACACATTTGATTTGGGTTTTGATTTATATTAGCAAGACTGGCCCTTTGTGCTGTGAGTTTAAAATGTTTTCGCAGGTTGTCATTTTTTGTGTGACTTTTCATATGAATGTGGATGGCTTTTTTTAAGCATGCAGACGTTTTTTGTTTGTTTGTTTTATTTTTTTAATGTAGCTAATTTTATTCCACTTTTCTTTTATGGTGTCTGGGTCAGCTGTGTTCTTTAGAGGCACGGCAATAAGCTGTTATAGAAAATCTGAGTACATGCGTATGATCAGTAAGCACACTAAATAAAATGCCAGTTTTCCCTAATATCATGGCTTATTTGAGCACTGTGCACTCCCATCATGTGTTGCCAACAAGCTGGGTTTCCTTACAGCTCTGGCTGCAGATCCTCCCCACTCAGGCTGGCATTGGGGTTACTCATAGCCCAGCCCAAGGGCCTTTCTCATTTTCTGAGGCTCCCATCTCAAGGGGTGAGGAGAAGAGAATCCCATTTAGACCAAGTTCCTGGATCAGCTGCCTGCCAATCAGAATCAGGCCCCTGACTGGTGCCTCAGACCCAACCCCCAGACAAGTTTTTGATCCCTGGACTCCTTGTGCACATATAGGCGACACCTCTTCCTCTTCCTTATTATACCCTGTCTTAGTCATCTAGTGCTGCCATAACAGAAATACCACATGTGGATGGTTTTAATGAAGAGAAGTTTATTTCCTCACAGTCAAAGTAGGCTAAAAGTCCAAATTCAGGGCGTCAGCTCCAGGGGAAGTCTTTCTCTCTCTGTCAGCCTTCTCATCAGTGTTCCCCTGGACTAGGAGCTTCTCGGCGCAGGGACCCCGGTCCAAAGGACGCGCTCTGCTCCCGTCACTGCTTTCTTGATGGTATGAGGTCCCCCTGTCTCACTGCTCACTTCTGTCTTTTATATCTCAAGAGATTGCCTCAGGACACAATCCAGTCTTGTAGATTGAGTCCTGCCTTACTAACGCAACTGCCACCCATCCTCCCTCGTTAACATCATAGAGGAAGGTTTACAACATACAGGAAAATCACACAGTACCAGGAATCATGGCCTAGCCAAATTGGTAAACACATTTTTTGGGGGACATAATTCAAACCATGACATACCCCAAATTTATCTTCTGGCTTCTTGATTAGTGCAGTCTTCTCTCCTGCCACTCCCCGGGACACTGGTATTTACAAGTGGATCTGGGTATCCTCCCCCAAAACACAATACAAACATGCACACACACACCTGAGGTGAGCTGTGACAAGGAAACTAGTGCTGCGTAAGTGTGCTATGGTTGCATTTTGCTCTATACCTATTTTTTCCCTTATGATCCAGTAGTTTTTCCCTGAAGAGATGTCATTATAAAAATGAACAGAGATCAGCTATAAAAAGGAATGAAGTACTGATACATGTTACAACATGGATGAACCTTGGAAACATTATGCTAAATGAAAGAAGCCAGTCACAAAAGACCACGTATTATATGACTCCATTCACATTAAAGTCTAGAACTGGGAAATCTATAGAGAGATAAAGCAGATCAGTGGTTGCTTAGGGCTCGTAAGGGTAGATAGGGGAGTGATAGCTAAAGGATACAGGTTTCTTTTTAAGGTGATGAAGATGCTCTAAGATTGTGGTCAGTATATTAAAAACCATTGCATTGTACACTTTAAATGGGTGAACTGTATGGTATGTGAATTATATCTCAATAAAGCTGTTAAGAAAATAGAGATTATTGCACTGTCCAGTCAAGAAACTTAAGGCTAAAATTTTAAACTTGACATATTGTCTATTCTTACAAACCCTGATATTACTGTTAGCTGCTCTCGAGATGGCCTCAACTCATAGTGATCCCACACACAGTGATAGGAAATGCTTCCCAGTTCTGCGCCATCCCCATGATTGGTTGCAGAAAGGTTCTTTTGTGATGCATAGAATTTTCATTGGCTGATTCTTGGGAGTAGATACCCAGGCCTTTCTTCTTAGATTGTCTTAGTCTGGAAGCTCTGCTGAAACCTGTTCAGCATCATAGTAACAAGGGAGCCTCCACTGACAGAAGGGTGGTGACTGCACCCCTACCCCTATCCACTGACAGACAGGTGGTAGCTGGGAATAGAACTTGGGTCTCTCGCATTGCTGTTGTTGCTAGCTGCCTTTCAGTCGGTTCTGACTCATAGTGATCCTATGTAGAACAGAACGAAATGCTGTCTGGTCCTGTGCCATTCTCACAATCGTTGCTATGCTTGAGTCCATTGTTGTAGCCTTTGTGTCAGTCCATCTCACTGAGGGTCTTCCTTTTTTTTGCTGACCCTCTGCCAATCTAGGAAAATCTGGGAAAATTGGAAATCATCAAAAATCACGTGGAACGCGTACACATCAAAATCCGAGGCATTAGTGAGCTGAAATGGAGTGGTATTGGCCATTTTGAATCGGACAGTCACATGGTCTACTATGCCAGAAATGACAAATTGAAGAGAAATGGCATTACATTCATTGTCAAAAAGAACATTTCAAGATCTATCCTGAAGTACAACGCTGTCAGTGATAGGATAATATCCATACACCTACCAGGAAGACCAGTGTCACAGATTGAATTGTGTTCCCCCCAGTGTGTGTAGCAACTTGGCTAGGTCATGATTCCCAGTATTGTATGATTGTGTAATCTGATGTGATTTTCTTATGTGTTGTAAACTCTATCACTATGATGAGGTTATATGTGATCTCGTTATGTGTTGTAAATTCTGTCACTGTGATGAGGTTATGCTGATGAAGTTTACGAGATTAAATAGTGTCTTAATGCAGTCTCTTTTGAGATATAAAAGAGAGAAGCAAGCAGAGACACATGGGAACCTCATACCACCAAGAAAGCAGTGCCAGGACCTGAGGTTCCTGCGCTGAGATGCTCCCAGACCAAGGGAAGATTGATGACATGGACCTTCCTCCAGAGCCGACAGAAAAAGTGTTCCCTTGGAGCTGATACCCTGAATTTGGACTTGTAGCCTACTGGACTATGAGAGAAGAAATTTCTCTTGTTAAAAACCATCCACTTGTGATATTTCTGTTAGAGCAGCACTAGATGACTAAGACAACCAGTTAATACAAATATTCAAATTTACACAGCAACCACTAAGGCCAAAGATGAAGAAGTTGAAGATTTTTACCAGCTTCTGCAGTCTGAAATTGATCGAACATGCAATCAGGATGCATTGATAATTACTGGTGATTGGAATGCAAAACTTGGAAACAAAGAAAAAGGATCGGTAGTTGGAAAATATGGCCTTAGTGATAGAAATGATGCCAGAGATCGCATGATAGAATTTTGCAGGACCAATGACTTCTTCATTGCAAGTACTTTTTTTCAAGCACATAAATGGCGACTATATATGTGGACCTCACCAGATGGAATACACAGGAATCAAATCGACTACATCTGTGGAAAGATGATGGAAAAGCTCAGTGTCATCAGTCAGAGCAAGGTCAGGGGCCGACTGCTGAACAGACCATCAATTGCTCATATGCAGGTTCAAGTTGAAACTGAAGAAAATAAGGACAAGTCCACAAGAGCCAAAGTATGACTTTGAGTATATTCCACCTGAATTCAGAGACCATCTCAAGAATACATTTGATGCATTCAACACTAATGACCAAAGACCAGACAAGTTGTGGAATGATATCAAGGACATCATACACGAAGAAAGCAAGAGGTCATTAAAAAGACAAGAAAGAAAGAAATGACCAAAATGTATGTCAGAAGGGACTCTGAAGCTTGCTCTTGAACATCGAGTAGCTAAAGCAGATGGAAGAAATGATGAAGTAAAACAGCTGAACAGAAGATTTCAAAGGGCAGCTCGAGAAGACAATGTAAAGTATTATAAGGACATGTGCAAAGACCTGGAGATAGAAAACCAAAAGGGAAGAACACACTTGGCATTTCTCAAGCTGAAAGAACTGAAGAAAAAATTCAAGCCTCGAGTTGCAGTATTGAAGGATTCTATGGGCAAAATATTAAACGACACGGGCGGAAGGAATACACAGATTCACTATACCAAAAAGAATTGGTCGATGTTCAACCATTTCAGGAGGTAGCATTTGATCAGGAACTGATGGGAATGAATGCACTGGCTAACACCAAGGCTCCAGGAATTGACGGAATACCAATTGAGATGTTTCAGCCAATGGATGCAGCGCTGGAAGCGCTCACTCATCTATATCAAGAAATTTGGAAGACAGCTACCTGGCCAACCAACTGGAAGAGATCCATATTTATGCCTATTCCTGAGAAAGGTGATCCAACCGAATGTGGAAATTATTGAACAATATTATTAATCTCACACGCAAGTAAAATTTTGCTGAAGATCATTCAAAAGCGACCGCAGCAGTGTATCGACAGGGAACTGCCAAAAATTCAAGCCGAATGCAGAAGAGGACGTGGAACCAGGGATAGCATAGCTGATGTCAGATGGATCCTGGCTGAAAGCAGAGAATACCAGAAAGATGTTTACTTGTGTTTTATTGACTCTGCAAAGGCATTCGACTGTGTGGATCATAACAAATTATGGATAACATTGGGAAGAATGGGAATTCCAGAACACTTAATTATGGTCATCAGGAACTTGTACATAGATCAGGAGGCAGTCGTTCAAACAGAACAAGGGGATACTGCATGGTTTAAAGTCAGGAAAGGTGTGTGTCACAGTTATATCCTTTCACCATACCTATTCAATCTGTATGCTGAGCAAATAATCTGAGAAGCTGGATTATACAAAGAAGAACGGGGCATCAGGATTGGAGGAAGACTCATTAACAACCTGCATTATGCAGATGACACAACCTTGCTTGCTGAAGTGAAGAGGACTTGAAGCACTTACTGATAAAGATCAAAGACCACAGCCTTCGGTATAGATTACAGCTCAACATGAAAACAAAAATCCTCACAACAGGACCAGTAAGCAACCTCATGATAAACAGAGAAAAGATTGAAGTTGTAAAGGATTTCATTTTACTTGGATCCACAATCAACAACCATGAAAGCAGCAGTCAAGAAATCAAAAAGACAAATTGCATTGGGCAAATCTTCTGCAAAAGACCTCTTAAAGTGTTAAAAAGCAAGGATTTCATTGTACTTGGATCCACAATCAACAACCATGAAAGCAGCAGTCAAGAAAACAAAAGACACATTGCATTGGGCAAATCTTCTGCAAAAGACCTCTTTAAAGTGTTAGGAAGCAAAGATGTCTCCTTGAAGACTAAGGTGTGCCTGACCCAAGCCATGGTGTTTTCAGTCCCCTCATATGCATGTGAAAGCTGGATGATGAATAAGGAAGACTGAAGAAGAATTGATGCCTTTGAATTGTGGTATTGGCAAAGAATATTGAATATACCATGGACTGCCAAAAGAAGGAACAAGTCTGACTTGGAGGAAGTAAAACCAGAATGCTCTTTAGAAGCAAGGATGGCTAGACTACATCTCACATACTTTGGACATGTTATCAGGAGGGATCAGTCCCTGGAGAAGGACATCACGCTTGGTAAAGTCGGGGGTCAGTGAAACAGAGGAAGACCCTTAACAAGATGGATTGATACAGGGGCTGCGACAGTGGGCTCAAGCATAGCAATGATTGTGAGGATGACACAGGACCAGGCAGTGTTTCATTCTGTTGTACCTAGGGTCACTATGAGTTGGAACCGACTCGATGGCACCTAACAACAACTACTTTACCAAGCATGATGTCCTTCTCCAGGGACTAGTTCCCCATTGATAACAAGTCCAAAATATGTAAGACAAAGTCTCGCTATCCTCAGTTCTAAGGAGCATTCTGGCTGTACTTCTTCCAAGACAGATTTGTTCATTCTTCTGGCAGTCTATGATATATTCAATATTCTTTGCCAGCACCATAATTCAAAGGCGTCAGTTCTTTTTCAGTCTTCCTTTATTCATTGTCCAGCTTCGCATGCCTATGAGGTGATTAAAAATACCATGGCTTGGATCAGACCTCATAGTGACATCTTTGCTTTTAACACTTTAAAGAGGTCTTTTGCAGCTGATTTGCCCAATGCAATACGTCGTTTGATTTCTTGACTGCTGCTTCCATGGGTGTTTTATTGTGGGTTCAAGTAAAATGAAATCCTTGACAACTTCAGTATTTTCTCCATTTATCATGATGTTGCTTATTGGTCCAGTTGTGAGGATTTTTGTTTTCTTTATGTTGAGGTGGAATCCATTTCTGAAGGCTGTGGTCTTTGATCTGCATCAGTAAGTACTTCAGGTCCTCTTCACTTTCAGCAAGGAAGGTTGTGTCATCTGCATATTGCAGGTTGTTATCAGGTCTTCCGCCAACACTGATACTGAGTTCTTCTTCATATAATCCAGCTTCTTGGATTATTGCTCAGCATACGGAGTGAAAAAGGACGGTGAGAGGATACAGCACCTTTCCTAATTTTAAACCACACAGTATCACCATGTTGTTCTAATAACTGCCTTTGGTCTATGTACAGGTTCCTCATAAGCACAATTAAGTTGTTCTGGAATTCCCATTCTTCCCAATGTTATCCATAATTTGTTATGATCCACATAGTCGAGTGCCTTTGCATAGTCAGTAAAACACAGGTAAACACCTTTCTTGTATTCTCTGCTTTCAGCGAAGATCCATCTGACATCAGCAATGGTATTCCTCATTTCATGTCCTCATCTGAATCCAGCTTGAATTTCTGGCAGTTCCCTGTTGATGTACTGCTGCTGCAACTGCTTTTGAATGATCTTCAGCAAAATTTTACTTGTGTGTAATATTAATGATCTTGTTCAATAACTTCTGCATCCTGTTGGATCAGCTTTCTTTGGAATGGTCCAGTTGGTTGGCCAGGTAGCTGTCTTCCAAATTTCTTGGCTTAGACAAGTGAGCACCTCCAACACTGCACTTGATTGTTGAAACATCTCAATTGGTATCCTGTCAATTCCTGGGCCCCTGTTGGTCGCCACTGTAGCTTGAATGTCTTCCTTCAGTACCATCGGTTCTTGATCATATGCTACCTCCTGAAATGGTTGAATGTCACCCAATTCTTTTTGGTACAGTGAATCTGTGTATTCCTTCCATCTTCTGTTAATGCTTCCTGCATTGTTTAGTATTGTGTTCATAGAATCCTTCAGTATTTCAGTTCAAGGCTTGAATTTTTCCTTCAGTTCTTTCAGCTTGAGAAATGCCGAATGTGTTCTTCCTTTCTGGTTTTCTAACTTCAGGTCTTTGCACATTTCAGTATAATATTTTACTTTGTCTTCTGAAGCCACCCTTTGAAATTTTCTATTCAGCTCTTTTACTTCATCATTTCTTCTGTTGGCTTTAGGTAGTCTACGTTCTGGAGCAGGTTTCAGAGCCTCTTCTGACATCCGTTTTGGTCTTTTATTTCTTTCCTGCCTTCTTTTTTTTAAAAATTGTACTTTAGGTGAAGGTTTACAGAACAAATAGTTTCTCATATTGTTTTATGACATTGGTTAACAACTCCACGACATGTCAACACTTTCCCTTCTCGACCTTGGAGGACCTTTTTTTTTTTTTGGTGAAAATATACATAGCCAAAGATACACCATTTCAAAAGTTTCTACATGTACAATTCAGTGACATTGATTACGTTCTT
>NW_004444020.1:11075749-11093746 GCF_000243295.1 Trichechus manatus latirostris
GGCACCATCTAGCTGTACTGGACTCAGTCTGGTGGAGGCCTTGGTAGCTGTGGTCCATTAGTCCTTTGGACTAATCTTTTCCTTGTATGCTCTTTCCTGTCTTTTTAATAACCTTTTGCTTTCTTCTTATATGATGTCCTTGATGTCATTCCACAACTCATCTGGTCTTCGGTCATTAGTGTTCAATGGGTCACATGTATTCTAGAGATGGTCTCTGAATTCAGGTGGAATATACTCAAGGTCGTATTTTGGCTCTTCCGGACTTCCTGTAATTTTTTTCAGCTTCATCTTGAACTTGCATATGAGCAATTGATGGTCTGTTCAGCAGTCGTCCCCTGACCTTGTTCTGACTGATGGTATTGAGCTTTTTCCATCGTCTCTTTCCACAGATGTGGTTGATTTGATCCCTGTGTATTCCATCTAGTGAGATCCATGTGTATAGTCGCTGTTTGTGTCATTGAAAAAAGGTATTTGCAATGAAGAAGTTGTTGGTCTTACAAAATTCTATCATTTGATCTCCGGCATCGTTTCTGTCACTAAGGCCGTATTTTCCAACTACTGATCTTCTTTGTTTCCAACTTTCACATTCCAATCACCAGTGATTATCAATGCATCCTGATTGCATGTTCAGTCAATTTCAGACTGCAGAAGTTGGTAAAAATCTTCAACTTCTTCATCTTTGGCCTTAGTGGTTTGTATGTAAATTCGAATAATATTTGTATTAACTGGTCTTCCTGGTAGGCATGTGGATATTATCCTATCATTGACAGTGTTGTACTTCAGGATAGATCTTGAAATGTTCTTTTTGACAATGAATGTAACGCCATTTCTCTTCAATTTGTCGTTTCTGGCATAGTAAACCATGTGATTGTCTGATTCAAAATGGCTAATACCATTCCATTTCAGCTCAGTAGTAATGCCTAAGGTACCAGTCTTTATGTGTTCCATTTCTTTTTTGATGACTTTTAATTTTCTAGATTCATACTTCATACCTTCCATGTTCTGATTATTAATGGATTTTGCAGCTGTTTCCTCTCATTTTGAGTCGTGCCACATCAGCATCTGAAGCTTGACTCCATCCATGTCGTGAAGGTCAACTCTACTTTGAGGAGACAGCTCTTTCCCAGTCATATTTTGAGTGCCTTCCATCCTGAGGGGCTCATCTTCCAGCACTATATCAGACAATGTTCTGCTGCTATTCATAAGGTTTTCACTGGCCAGTTTTTTCAGAAGTAGACCTCCAGGTCCTTTTTCCTAGTCTGTCTTAGCTTTGAGGCTCCGCTGAAACCTGTCCACCATAGATGACCCTGTTGGTATTTGAAATACTGGTATATAGCTTCCAGCATCATAGCAACACACAAGCCATCACAGTACGACAAACTAACAAGTCAAGTGGTTAGCGGTTTCCCACGTGGGAGATGAGAATTCTACATTGAATCACCAATGTCTCATGTATAAACTCTATCACAGCTTTTTTGGTGGTCTCTCTGCGCCATCATCTAGCTGAATCAGTGTGGGAGGCATGGTTTTAAAGGGCTACTAGTCAATGATTTTAAAGGGCTTTCTGTATGGAAGTGTCCCTCCTTACATTCATTTGTATGCATACTCCTCTAAAGATTGTGTTTTAGCATTTATTTTAACAACACATATCAACATGTATTGGGGCCATGATTTTAACTTAAAAGGTGGTTTTGTGTCATTTTGGTTTTGTTCATAAGTAAAGAATGAATTAATAGTTTCTTCAAGTTTTGGAAGAATTTCAAAGCGATGAAAAAGTGTTGAGTTTTGGAATACTAACAGAGTTTTAGAAATCCAATGTATCAAGCTTTTCTTAAAATAATAGAGTTGGCTTTATCTTTAAACCATAGAATTATAATTTTTTTTAACTTACTTTTACAGAAAAAGACACTATGGATGTATGGTGCAATGGTAAAAAAATGGAGACTGCAGTAAGTTGACTTTTTTATTATTCTTAGGGCATGCGTAGAAGTTACCTTTGAAATTTTGCTGTGTTTCCAAATTATGGAGATTTTATAATTAATCAAGATTCTCTTGGTTGAAAACAAAAACAATATTATGTCTCTGACTCCAAATTCCAGAGATCTTTCTGAGACAGTGCCTGAGCAGTGAGAGTTTAGAAACAAATTAAGTTCTAAGTTGGCACCAACCTCACACTTACGATTCCTCTCCTGGACCAGCACCTGTCCTAAAAAGAGTTCCCAGGTTAAAAAATTTCTCCCCCAGAGTTTGGTGTGCTCCTGTGTAGTGTATCTATGTTAAGTACTTAAAAAAAAAAAAAAAATAACTGTTAAGTCTGCTTCTCAGACTCGTATCCATAGAAATTACCTAGGGATCTCTTTAAAATGCAAATTCTGATTCTGACATTTCCTGAGGTGATGCACCATGCGGCTGATCCACAGGCCACACTTTGAGTAGGAAGTCTGTACACAATATACGCAAAGCAGGTAGTACTTTTCTAAAGGTGGAATTTTTAAAAAGAAGTGACACACTCAATGTCAGATAACATAAAGGCAGACAGGAAAGGGCATTGTCATAAACCCCAGAAGATAAGAGGAATTTGTGGACCAGTAGTGCTGAGGTTGGGAGGAGGAGGCTGCCCACTCATTGTGCAGTGAAATCCCCATCTAAACACTGTTGTGTTTGGCTTTTGCTATCGGGTGCTTGTATTGTCCTGGCTGTGGATGGGATGAATGTAGAAGTGAACTCCAAAAGCGAATGAAATAATAGTGGTAGAAATAAGCAGGCACAGGAGAGAAAGTGGAAGAAGAGACTATCTTGTGAATCAGGGAGCGTGGAAAGAGAAACTGGAATCACTGGATGGAAATTCTCAGTGTTAAGGGGTCTACTGCCCAAAGGCTGACTGCCCCACCTTTCATGATGGCTCCAGGCCTGAGCACCATGACTAGAGATGATGAGAAGCTCTCTTCTCTGATTATATTTTAGCCAGTTGCACATCATAGTTGCTGCCCTCGTTTATCTGTTATGGGGATGGGAAGGGGAGGTAAGGGGTAGAGAGAAGGAAGACTGGGATGAATTTATCCAGCAGACTACTTAGCCCATACTTGCTGTTGTGGCTAATTGCTTCTGAGGAGGTGCTAAAGCTAGAAATCAAAGTTACAAAGATCAGGCTTTTCTGTTTCTTAATCCTGGTTCTAGTTCTTGAAGAGAAATTTAACTTGGGCTCACTCAAAATTAACTCTCAGTGGTGGAGCTACTCTCTGGGTTAAATCCACTACTGATAGAGACTTATTTTACACAGAGAGGCTTGGAGAGCTGTTTAATATTTTATGGACCCATTTGAAACAACTTTAGTTGCCATCAATATGGGTCAGGTACCTACTTTGTACTCGGTGCCATAGCTAGTGGCCCTTCCTATTCTGTCTTCCCTAACCCTGGAATTCCCTAGATGGCAAATCAGCACTATTGAATCATACTCTACCCCCTAACCCCGTCCCAAGAATATATAAATATATTTATAAATATATTTATATAAATATATATATAAAAAGAATGTTTTATGGTAGTTGTGTGGTTGTAAATAAGTAAATAAACTGAAAATAATGTTTATCCACAATGTCTTTGTTCCTTAGTAATCGAAAGGAAACCACAGTGTTTGGAAAATTGCTCTTTATAACCCAGTTGCCTTCTCACTGTAACTACAATTAGCTGGCAGGGCAGTTTTAGCAAGCTCAGTATCTGGGCAGCCTTCCCCAGCTCTGTGCACACCTGCAACTAACTACTCTTGCTGCCTGTGAGTGACAGCTTCTTCTCTCCTTTTTCTTTTCATCTCACAGCATCATGACTATGATTATGTGTTTGTCAAATTGCCCTACCCTCCTAACTGATTTTTACAGAAGAGTGACCTAGACACTTTTTTCAAGGCTCAGTATAAATAGGATGAGAAGGAAAACACTGCGCGGAAGGGCACTGCTTGTGGAGTGGTCAGTACACCTCCCATAAAGAGCCACTGGCCAGATTCTTCTCAGGGCTAGGAAAAAGCTTCTCTGCCTGATGCAGCCTGTGCTTCCTTTGGTGAGATAGTGTTAGCTGTAGGACTTTGCCTTTTTTTTTGCTTTATCTCGTAGCCAAGTTTTAAGTCCAGTTGTGGTTTCTTTGCTTTTTTGGCATGATTCATTTTTAACCACTAAGCCTCTTTACCTTCCTTCCTTGACTCTAATCATTTTACTCTAGATCAGCGCTGTGCAATAGAAATATGACTCACAAATATGAGCCTCATATGTAACTTTTTTTAGTAGCCATGTTAAAAATTTTTAAGGTGAAATTAATTTTAATAATATTTTCTTTAAATTGATAAATAAAAAGCATTGTCATTTAATATGTAATCAGTATAAAAAATTATTAGTTACTTTACATTCCTTGTTTCATGCCAAGTCTTCAAAATCCAGTATACACTTCCAGTATAATGCATTTCAGACTCTCCACATTTCAAGTGCTCCATAGCTGCATGTGGCCAGTGGCTACTATATTAGACAGCACAGGTCTAGATGTAGTAGTGTTTGGTTTTATATTATCTAGGTATTTTATCATGAGCCACCTTATGCCTGAGGAATCAGATTTTCAAAATGGTTAAGAGCACTCCATCATTTACTGCTACCTTCAGCAAGTTATTTAACTATCTTGTGCTTCAATTTCCTCATCTGTAAAATGGGGATAATAGTACTTTTATCAGGGTTATTGTGAAGACACAGTGAAATAATCTATGTATACTATTCCTTGTGTACTGTGAGTAATAAATATTTGCTATCAAGATTACCATTTTTATTTTTGAAAATCAGCTATATGTTTACATAGTATGTGCTGTAGACATATAGCCATGAGATGTACTTTTTTCCCCTAAAATTTGAGTTTCATACAGATTGTAGGGAGTAGAAGAACTTTGAAATCATAAAAGAACTGTATAAACATCTAAATACAAGCTTCAGACTTCAATTGTGCAAAGCTTACCTTTTAACTACTATGTATTTTATACCACCAGTACTTTTTAGATGGTGTTAATGTTCTAGGCAGAAAGAAACATTTCTGGAACACTAATTCCTTTTTCTTCTTTTGGCCTAGGGTGAGTTTGTAGATGATGGAACTGAAACTCACTTCAGTATTGGGAATCATGACTGTTATATAAAGGCTGTCAGTAGTGGGAAGCGAAAAGAAGGGATTATTCATACTCTCATTGTGGATAATAGAGAAATCCCGGAAATTCTTGAATGACTTCATGTTAATGAATTTTAATCTTAAGAAGTAAAGAGCAGGACTTTTTAATTACTGTGGTAATTAAATGTGTTCAATATGTACTTCTCAGTACATTTAGTCTGTGCTGTTCTTATTTTTTAGTTACTTGAACTAATGTTCCAAGGGTTAGGGGGAAACAAACTAATTATGTACAATCATAAATATTGCAATTTATTTTGTAAATAATGTAAAATGTTTTAAGGCCAAATGGAAAATAAGATATGAACCAAAACCACTGTCTTACAAGAGGAACCTTTACTATAATAAACACTATAAAATTGGTGCTGCTTGATTTGTGTTTCTAAAATCTGACAAGTCTTCATATATTTTTAACCTGTGTAGATAGGCTGCCTTGCTAGTTTCAAGTGGATGGTACATAATAATGCAATAGATTTAACTAGAGAAAATGTGAAAAACTTTGTATCTGGAAACATATTAAGGAAACATCAAATAGTGTCACATAATAATTTAATTTTAAAAAATGTGGGTTTCTGAAAATGTGGTGGTTTTGTTTAATCAGCATGGTGAAGACAAAAAAAGGAAGAAGCAAATGTCTTTAGACCAGACTGCATCAGGTGCATCCTCAGCCCATGTTTAAAGAAAGACTCAGAGTTGCATACCAATGTCTGATAGAAGCACCAGTATCAGACCTTTTGTGACTGAATCAGGCCTGTCACCTCCCTTGACATCTTCACCGAGTCCAATCCAAACATCTCACAGAGACCAGCCAGGTCAGTACATTAAATGATTAAGGGTCTGTACATTAAGGGATTGAATGTCTTTCAAGGCAGAATATAGGTTAATAATAGAGGCTTGTATTTGGGTATTTCACATTCATTATCACATGCTGAGAGCCCTGGTGGCACAGTTAGCTGGTTAGCTCAGGCTGCTAACCAAAAGGTTGGCCAGTTTGAATCCACCAGCTGCTCCTTGGAAATCCAATGGGGCAGTTCTGCTTTGTCCATAGTGTCCCTCTGAGTTGGAATCGACTCAACAACAATGGGTTCTGGGCCAGGCAGGCAACACGCTTGGTGACAGAGTTAGCATATTAAAAAGGCTTTGTCTACTTGCTTCCTCTAACATCTTTTTTATCTTAAAATCTTCACAACTGGCAGGTCAGCATATTACCTTCACAAAAATCATCCACCTGGTCTCCCCACTGCACTCCCCAGCTATGCTGGAAGACTAGGAGATGACTGAGAAGGATTCTCTGAGGGCTATTAAACTCTCATTTGGGTTTGCTTTTAAGTATTTAGGTATTGTGGTTTGTTTTCATTTTTCTTGACTAAATAGCTTGTGTTAATGGCCATATATTATCTAGTACAAAAATGTATTGTGCCATGTCCAAAAGCAGAGCAATTATTCTAGGCATTTTATTTTGAACTTAGTTATTAGAGGTCAAAACCTGTGCTTTTCAGTGGATATCATCTACCTTAGCAGTCAGTTGGAGGTATAGTTTGATTCAATCTTTGTGGAGACAAGATTTTGAGAATGCAGTTTTGCCTTTAAGTTGGTGAACCCATGTTGTGATGTTTATTTTGAAGCAGCATAATATTGTGGAAAGAATACAGACTGGGTTTGAAGTTTGGCACAGCAGATGAACTTCTTGAGCCTCAGTTTCCTCATCTAAAAAAGTGAGGCTATTATTTGTTTTGTTCCTTGTTTAATGAGGTATTTCAGATGTAAAATAGGAAATAGTTGTATTATTAACCTATTACCCAGTTTAATAACTGAAGCATTATCAACACAACTGTAGCTCCATGTACCCTTGGTGTTTATCATTCCCAGGCAAGTCTGTATTTATCCCTAAACAATGTTATTATTACCCAGTTTTAAGTAGTATATTGTATCCTTCCTGCAACTTGCTTTTTTCTCCCTCAACATTGTTTTTGAGATTTAATTCAGGTTGCTGTGTGTAACTCCAGTTCCTTTAATTTTTGCATTGAACCATATAAATTCAGCCATCTATACTCATACGTTGTTTTCAGGTGATCATTAATACTATCAGGGCTCTAAGGAGCATCCTTGTGGGAGTTTCTCTCTGGCCTTGCTACTTCAGTGTGCTCCCTGGACCAGCAGCAGTGACATCACCTGGAAGCTTGTTAGAAATGCGGAATCTCAGGCCCCACCCCAGACCTACTGAATCTGTTAACAAGATCCCATGGTGATTTGTCTGTACATCAAAGTTTAAGAAAAACTGCTCTAGGTATACTCAGAGGTGGAATCGCTTAATCAAAGGATAGGTGCATCTTCAATATTATTAAATATTTGCCAGATTACTCTCAAGGGTGGTTGTACTGTTGTATACTTTGACAAACAGTAGAGTTTTCTTTTCCTCACATCTTCACCAACACTTGATATAATCAGGCTTTTTTTCTCAATATGATGAATTAAAAAAATAATGGTCTCATTTTTATTTTCTCTGATTACTAGTGAGGTTGAGTATCTTACTTCTTCATTGGCCATTCAGCTTTCTTTTTCTGAGAACTGTCGTCTTTTCATTTCTTTTGCCTATTTTTCTGCTGAGTTGTCTGACATTTTCTAGTAGATTTTTTTTTTAACATATATTCTAGAACTAATCCTTTGTAGCTTTTCCCTTATAGCAGTACAAAATATGCAATAGATCAAGTCTCCCTGTCATCCCTTCAGTTTAACATGCAGCATCTATTTCCTCTAATGAGCTCTGAGGAGGCAAGGACCACAAACTGCTGTATCCCCCAGGACCAAGCACATTCTTCACAAATGGTAGGCAAACCGAAAACCAAACCCGTTGCCATCGAGTTGATTCCGACTCATAGCGACCCTATAGGACATAGCAGAACTGCCCCATAGGGTTTCTAAGGAGTGCCTGGTGGATTCAAACTGCCGACCTTTTGATTAGCAGCCTTAGCTCTTAACCAGATGCTAGGCAGTGGGATTCATATTACTGCAGCTCAGAGGACAGGTCTGGGCTGGAGATATACATGTAGAATCAGCATATGTGGAACATACCGGGTATTTAAAGCAATGGGAATGGCAAAGATCAACTAGGAAGCTTGTAGAGAAGAGAGTCTAAAATTAAGCCCTGAAGAGCTACAGTATTTGAGACTGGCAAAGGACAAGGGAAACCTTCTTAAGTCAAGAAATCCTGAAGCTATAAAACAAAGACAGATTCAACTATATCTAAAATTTTAAAACTGTTGCATGGCAAAAAATACTATAAACAGAGCCAATATATAAACAATAGATTTGGGGGAAGTGTTTGTAATGTAGATGACAAGGTTCAACAAATACAATACATAAAGAGATAAATTGGTAAGTCAGACTAATTGCAGACTGGACAAAGGATATGAATAGGCTAGGTACAGAAAAAGAAATTTAGATAGCCAAAAAATGTATTTTTTAAATGCTCAATGTTAGGGAAATTATTGTAACAATGAGATCAGAAAAAATTAAAGAGAGTCATTGATATATTCATGTCTGAGATGCAGAAGAAAGGGTATCCTCTTACACTTCGATGATGAAAATAAGCATTACAAATTCTTAGAAAAACAATCTACAGCATTTATTGAATTAAAAATTCTATCTCAGTTCAAAGACAGGCCAAAACAAGTATGTATAGTTTTAGAAGCCCATATAAATGCTCACTTTAGGGGGGAGCTAGTGAGTGGGAGTGGAACAACAGGAATTTCTGGGAAGATGGTAATTTTTTTATTTTTTGATTTGGGCGCTGTTACAAAGATGTAAGCAAAGATTTCACTTTGTGAAAGTTAAGCTGTATGCCAATACAATTTTGGACCTATATATATATATAATGTGGGTATATGTTAAATTTCAATATTTTGAAATGTACTTAAAGTTTTTTAAACACACCACACACACATACTCTTCTCTTGGGACTCTATCCCATATAAATAAAGCCAACAGTATTAAAGGGTATATGTACAAGGATGTTTATTGCAGCATTGTTCACAGTGGAAAAAGAACCTAGAAATTGCAAATGCCCATCTACAGAGAAGTGACTGAATAAATTATTATACAGCCATTCAGATGAAGGAATTGGAGAGCTCTTCATGAGGTATTTTTGAGTGAGACAAAATCAAATTGCAGAAGAGTGGGTATAATATAATCTGAGATTGTAAAACAAACCAAAAAAATGACAAAATACCCTATATAATGTGTGTATATGATTATACAAGCATTGAGAGAGATGGAAATTTACAAAAAGATTAACTACTAGTGGGAAAGGGGAGTGAGGCTGATGGAGGGAGAAGTAACCAAAGTTCAAGAGAAAGTAAGATTCCACTTTAAAAAAATAAACACTTATAATCACATTTATGCATATATATAAAATTCTATATTGAAAATTTACAAAGAAAAAAATATTATTAGAGGAGAAAGTAAAACAGACTGAGGAATCTTTTGAGATGATAGTAAAAAATCCTAAGATGTAGAAGGCAAGACAAGAAACTGCAAAATAGGAGTAGTCATCTATGTAGAATTGCTGCTGAGAGGATGAGAAGCATGAGAACTGAAAAATGCCCATTAGATTTGGCAACATGGAGGATTTTTTTTTTTTTTTTTTTTGGTGACATTAACAAAAATCAGTCTCAATGAAAAGATAGGGCAGACACCATATTAAAGTGGGTGAAGAGTTAGTTGGGAGGGGAGTAAATGTGGCATATGTAAGGCTGACCAACAACTCTCTTGCTAAAAAAACTGTTAAACTATAAAATACATCTTGTTGAAGGCACTAGAAAACTAAAGAGGCAGTGATGATGTAGGAGAAGCCAGAAAAGTGAGCCTGGCATTTGGAGCCACTTAACCCTGGGAATATTTGCTGATTCCAGAATAGGAGCCAAGAGTCTGAGCAGCACTTTTGACAGCCTTGGAGGGCTAGGGAGACAAAAATTGAAGTCCAGGAATGCTAAGGGTGGGGCACCCTGACGAAACTCACATTTTGGGCTGGGCTCCCAAAGAGCAGCACTTAAAGAATGACAATAAAGAGCTGATCTGCCCTTGGAGACACTGAAGCCCAGAATGAAAATCTCAATACCTTAAATTACAGTTACCTTGGATGTAAGTACCCAGCATAAAACTAAAACAACAAGCAGAGACATGACAACATGAATAGGAGCAAGCAGAAGTAACCAACAGAAAGAGGGGCTACAGATTAAGCATTATTAGATGTAAAGCTTAATTATGTTTAATATTTTCAAGGTAGTAAGTCAGAATTTCAAGAGAAGAGGAAAATAAAGGACATAAAACGCAGAACAAGCCAAAGAACACACAGACAAAGCAATGGATGAACTTAAGAAGGTTACACAAGAGCACAATGACAAATTTAACAGTCTGAAAGAATCCACAGAGAGCAATCAGAAATCCAGAAGATCAACAATAAAATTTCAGAATTAGACAACTCAATAAAAGTCATAGGGGCAGAATTGAGGCAATGGAAGTCAGAATTAGTGAGACTGAAGATAAAGCACTTGATACCAACTTATTTCAGGAAAAATTAGATAAAAGAATTTAAAAAAATGAAGAAACCCTAAGAATTATGTGGAACTCTTATCAAGAGGAATAACCTACGAGTGACTGGAGTACCAAAACAGAGGAAGTAACAGAAAATACAGAGAGAATTGTTGAAGAATTGTTGGCAGAAAACTTCCCTGATATTGTGAAACATGACAAGATATCTACCCAAGATACTCATTGGACCCCACACACGGTAGATCCCAAAAGTCACCAAAACATATTCTAATCAAACTTGAGAAAACTAAAGATAAAGAGAATTTTAAGAGTGACTAGGAATAAACTAAAAGTCATCTACAAAGGACAGTCAATAAAAGTAAGCCCTGACTACTCAGCAGAAACCATGCAGGCAAGAAGGCAAATAATGGGATGGCATATACAAAGCCTTGAAGGAAAAAAATTGCCAGCCAAGAATTATATATCCAGCAAAACTGTCTCTCATATATGATGGTGAAATTAGGGCATTTCCAGATAAACAGAAGTTTAGGGAATTTGCAAAAAACAAACCAAAATTACAAGAAACACTAAAGGGAGTCTTCTGGTTAGAAAATCAATAACATCAGATAACAACCCAAGACTAGAATACAGAACAGAGCAACCAGATATCAACCCAGATAGGGAAGTCACAAAAATAAATCAAAGCTAAAACACTGAAAATAGCTAAAACCCAGACAGGGAAGTCACAAAAATAAATCAAAGCTAAAACACTGAAAATAGGGAAACAGAAATGTCAATATGTAAAAGATGACAACATTAAAACAAAAAAGAGGGACTAAAAAATGCAGTCATAGATCTTTCATATGGAGAGGAAGTCAAGGCAATATAAGGAAATAAAAGAGTGGTTTAAACTTAGAAAAATAGGGGTAAATATTAAGGTAACCACAAAGTAAGCTAACAATCCTACATATCAAAATGAAAAACAAGAAAAATATAAAGACTCAGCAAATACAAAATCAACAACAATGAAAAAGATGAAAAGAAAATACATAAAGAAAAACAACTCAGCACAGAAAATTAAGTGGAACAAAGAAACTGTCAACACACAAAGACATCAAAATGTCAGCACTAAACTCTTACCTATCAATAATTACGCTGAACGTAAATGGACTAAATGCGCCAATAAAGAGACAGACAGTGGCAGTTTGGATAAAAAAACACGGTCCATCTATATGCTGCCTACAAGAGACACACCTTAGACTCAAAGACACAAATTAAAACTCAAAGGATGGAAAAAAATGTATCAAGCAAATAACAATCAAAAAAGAGCAAGAGTGGCAATATTAATCTCTGACAAAAGAGACTTTAAAGTAAAATCCACCACAAACCATAAGGAAGGACACTATATAATCATTAAAGGGTCAATACACCAGGAGGACATAACCATAATGAATATTTACGTACCCAACGACAGGACTCCAAAATACATAAAATAAACTCTAACAGCATTGAAAAGATAGACAGCTCCACAATAACAGTAGGAAACTTCAACACACCACTATCGGTGAAGGATAGAACATCCAGAAAGAAGCTCAATAAAGACACAGAAGATCTAAATGCCACTCAACCAACTTGATCTCATAGACATACAGAACACTCCACCCAACAGCAGCCAGGTATACTTTCTTTTCCAACATATGTGGAACATTCTCAAGAATAGACCACATATTAGGCCATAAAGCAAGCCTCAACAGAATCCAAAGCATTTAAATATTACAAAACGTCTTTTCTGACCATAAAGCCATAAAAGTAGAAAACAATAACAGAAACAGAAACAAACAAACAAAAAAAAAAATCAAACACATGGAAACGGAACAACACCTTGCTCAAAAACTGGGTTATAAAAGAAATTAAGGACGGAATAAAGAAATTCACAGAATCAAATGAGAATGAAAATGCAACCTACCAGAACCTTTGGAACACAGCAAAAGCAGAGCTCAGAGGTCAAATTATAGCAATAAATGCACACACCCAAAAAGAAGGGCCAAAATCAAAACATTAACCTTACAACTCCAACAAATAGAAAGGGAGCAGCAAAAGAGGCCCTTAGGCACCAGAAAAAGCAAATAATAAAAATTAGAGCAGAATTAAATGAAATAGAGAATAGAAAAACAACTGAAAGAGTTAACAAGACCAAAAGCTGGTTCTTTGAAAAGATCAACAGAATTGATAAACCACTGGACAGCCCGACGAAAGAAAAACAGGAGAGGAAGCAAATAACCTGAATAATAAATGAGATGGGCCATATCACGACAGACTCAACTGAAATTAAAAGAATCACAATACTATGGAAAATTGTACTCTAACAAATTTGAAAACCTAGAGGAAATGGACAAATTTCTAGAAACTCATTACCTACCTAAACTAACACAGAGGTAATCCATCAAAAGAATCCCAACAAAAAAAAAAAGCCCTGGTGAAAAAAAATTAATGCAGGGACTTCCAGCAACATGGCGCTCTAGGCAAAAGCACCACACCATCCCTCCGCAGCAAAGATCTGAAAAACTAAGCCTAACAGAGAAAACAGCAATCCTGTAATCCTAAACATCAAATGAAGAGATAAAGAACTCAGCCAAGCACCAAATGGAATAAGAAACTGACAGAGAACAGAGAGCGAGGAGACATACATGGAGAGGTCCCCTACCAACTAATGCATCACGGATCTGCCATCTTGGACTCCTATCAGAGACCAGCAAATAGGGGGTACGAGAAAGCAGCTTCACAGAGATTCCAGCAGGAGACAGAACAACCGGTAAACAGTGATATACGCTTTCCTACCCCCTACCCTTCTTCACCCCCACTCAGCCTACTCTGCTTCCTGCGGCCACAGTCTCTTGGCTGGGAAACACTGGCTGCTTGGATTCCACCCGCCCACACTGGCCAACTCCCTAAGTGCCATTTGTTGGCTGCTGGTGTTGCTTTTTTCCGCTTCTTTTGTTTTCTTCCTTACCTCTCACCATCTCCCCCTCCTTTTGCTCAAATACCTGGCTCCGTGCGCCATCTTTGCTTCTTCCTGAGGGGCTGTGGAGCTCCGTTAAGAGTGTGGAACTGCTTTCTTGTCTGTGCTGCCACACTGGTGGGATCCCAGGACTTTTTCTTGTTTGTTTTCTTTTTCTTTTCTTGAGATGGGAGACTGTTCTGGCCGGGCAGTGCTGTGCGGGTTGGGACCTACCCCCTCAGCTTGCACAGATGCGCAGAGGGATCCCTGAGGGCATTTCTTTTTTCGTGGGTTTTTTTTTCCTGTTTTTTTGGGGGGTTTTACTTGTTCTTTTTTCTTTTTAATTTGTTTTGTTTTCTTTTCCCTCTTTTTCCCTTTTTGTCTTTCTGCATTACTCAGTTTCCCGTCTCTCTACACCTTCCTTCTCTTCCTGTCCTCTGGATACCTGGTGCTGAATATCTCTATGCCTCCTAGCTAGGCTGTGCTTCAACACCTGGGAACAACTTCCCCAGACCTCGTAGCCACACCACTGGGATCCCTGGGAGCTTTGCTGTTCTTTTTTCTTTCTAATTTTTATTTATTTGTTTTTTCTCTTCCCCTTTTTGTTTTTCTCCATTTCATAGTCTCTCATCTCTCCACTCCAACGACAAGCTCCCCTAGCACTCTTTTTTGTTTGTATGTTTTTGGCTCCTGTTCCTCTCTCCTCTCTCCCATACCCATCTTAGCTACACACATCACAATCTCCCCCCTCCATCCTACGTACCTTCTCCATGCGCTTAACATCACACCACCAAGCAGCACAGGCATGTACTACCGGAGCCTCCCCTGCACTGATTACTGACCCGCCCTGGTGGCTGTAGTAAGTGCCACAAACAACCCAGCCCAGCAACTCCTCTTCAGCTAGACCTGCCCTGCTGTACCATATCTGAGCGACTGACACAGCCAATTCGAGGAGGCGAAAAGTATCATGCCCACAGACTAGCAAACAACAAAGAACACACAGCCCGCCTGCTCAGACATAGCCAAATGAAAAAGAGACAAAACAAACAAATCTACAATCAACAAACAAGAAAAATAACTACTGAATGTCCCGAAGACAGCAGACAATATCAAAACATTTACAAAAACAGGACAAGATGGTTCCAGTAGGTGTCCAAAATAAAACACCAGATGACTTTCCAGTAGAAGAAAAGGCACTAGAGCTATCTGATAGGGAATTCAAATCTCTACTACTCAGAATTATCCAATACTTGAAGCTAAAAGCAGACAAAAATGGAAAATACAGACAGAAAAATGGAAGAATTCAGGAAAATAATGCAGGAACAAAATGCCAAAATGAATACACAACTAGAAATTGTACAAAAACAACAAGAGCTGGAAAAGGATGTAGAACAGAATTCTAACTCACAAAAAAAGACCAGATTTATTGGCTTGACAGACGGGAGAAACCCCGAGAGTATGGCCCCTGGACACCCTTTTAGCTCACTAGTGAAGCCCCTCCCAAAGTTCACCATTCAGCCAGGGATTGGACAGCCTCATAAAACAAAACAGGACTAATAAGGCACAGCAGTCCAGGGACAAGGACTAGAAGACAGGACGGGACAGGAAAGCTGGTGAATGGGAACCGAAGCTTGAGAAGGGACAGTGTTGACATGTCATGTGGTTGTTAACCATTGTCACAGGGCAATATGTGTACTAACTGTTTAATGAAACTATTTGTTCTGCAAACCTTCATCTAAGGTACAAAAAGAAAAAGAATTATATATGAGATCAAATTGACAACAGCAACTCAAAAGGTTTGATGGGAAGCTTAGGGGACAGTGAGTGGAAGATAATGGTGATGGAATAATTTGGAAAAGGATAGTGAGAATAGTAGCACAGCTAGAACAATGTAATCAATGTCACTGAATTGTACATGTAGCAACTTTCAAAATGGTGTAACTTTGGCTATGCATATTTTCACCAAAAAAAAGGTCCTCAAGGTCAAGAAGGGAGCATGTTGACATGTCGTGGGGTTGTTAACCAATGTCATAAAACAATATGTGTACTGACTCTTTAATGAGAAACTATTTGTTCTGTAAACCTTTGTCTAAAGTACAATAAAAAAAATTAGAAAAAAAAAAAAGCCCTGCTCCTGACTGTTTCCCTGGAGAATTCTACCAAACTTTCTAAGAAGAGTTAATACCACTACTACTAAAGGTATTTCTGTGTGGGGATATATGCCATTTAAACATGGCTGCACTAGTGACAACCGCAGCCCCCACAGGCCTCTATGCTGCACAGCATGTTGAGACTTGTCCCCAACATGTTGAGACTTGTCTCCAACATGTTGAGACTTGTCACGATTTGTTTTCCCAAACCTATTGTCCCTTTACTGATTGGCTTATTTACCTGAATTCCTTCTCCCTTGCCCACACCCAAAGCCCATTGTTTTGTTAATTGCTTTATTGCTTGCTGTATTGACTATAAAATAAACTCCTGGGACTGAAGCAGGGGTTCAACTCCTCAGAGTGACCCTCCTGGCCCCACTTCTCTCTAAGAGTTGTGGCATGGTTACTGTCTCCGCCGCTCGCTGTGACAGATGGTGCCCCGTGTGAGGAATCTTCATCGGAGCTGAAAACGCCCTCGCACTCAAGTCCCTTTAGAGGGTGAGTATCGGACGCGTCCTAATCAGGCTGGGGTGACAGCCCGAGAGCGGCGGAGCTTTCCACAGAGCTTTCCCGAACCCTCTCAATTCAGTCTAGGTTTATAGCCCAAGAGCGCCCGGATCCTTCCGGAACGCTCTCAACTCAGGCTAGGTTTATAGCCCAAGAGCGACGAGGTCTATCCGGATGCTCTCAGATTAGGCTGGGTGTACAGCCCAAGAGCAACGAGGCTTTCTCGTGCGCTCTCAAGGGATTTTAGACTTCAGGCCAGGAGCTTTTGTTATCTCTCATTCTCTTCCTTTTCCTTTTTCATTTCTTCCCTCACTATGGGAAATCCCCTTTCCTCTGAGCAGCGTCAATATAAAACTCTGCTGCTAGGATTACTGAAAGCCTCTAAAGTTAAGGTATCAGAAGAGGCCCTTACCCAACTTCTACTTTTAATTGAATCTGCTTGTCCATGGTATCCCCCTACGAGGAAACCTTGATGTAGAAGCATGGGAACATATTGGTAATATCATTCGTGACATGAACATCCCAGCTTCAGTTCTCATTGCTTGGCATCATTGCCGCCTTGCCTTGCAGTCCTTACGAGCAACCCCATCTTCGACTTCTTCTTCTACTAAAGAAAGTGTTCATGACCCTCCTCCCTCTGCGCCTCCCGAGGTTGATTACTCACAACATGAGTCTCTTATGGAAAAATGCCTGAGAGAGGGACGAGAAAAGGAGGGGTTTTCTGCATACCCTGTTAGTCGGAGGACAGGACAAGCCCAACATGATGGCCTTGACTTTCAAGTTTTTAAGGAGCTCCATGAAAGCATGATAGAAAACGGTTTACAGTCTTCCTTTACAAGAGGATACGTAGAAGCTATAGGACAGAACTATGAGATGACCCCATGAGATTGGAACCTTTTGATGTGAACAGTTTTAACCCCTGCTCAATTTAGTGTATGGAGCCAAGAATATAAAGAACATTGTAACCTTTATGCTGTGGACAACCTCAATCATAATATTCGTATCAGCCTTGATATGCTCTGGTAGTGGAAATTATTCTACCCCCCAAGCCCAAAGCCAAATGAATAGACAAACTTTTAGTCAAGCATCAAATGCTGCCACTAAAGCATGGGGTAAGGTCCCTGACTCTAAAACACCTACAGGCTCCTTTGCCACTATCCGACAAACAGCAAACGAGCCTTACATTGACTTTATAAAACCGCCTTCAAACGGCAATCTCCCAACAGGTAGACAATCAACAAGTGGCTGAGGTTCTTTGTCTCCAGCTTGCTTATGAGAATGCTAACGCCAACTGCAGAGCGGTTCTGACGCCCTTAAAGGCGCAGAATCCTAATTTAGCTGAAATGATTAGAGCATGTCAGAATGTTGGCACTGAAACTCATAAGGCTCAAGTACTAGCGGCAGCTCTCCATCCATCCACTGCCACCTGTTTTGGATGTGGTAAACCTGGACATTTTAAAAAGGACTGTCAAGGTCAAAAAACAAAAATGCCAACATTAAACTCCCGACCAGAAAGTGCCCTTGTTGTGGTAAAGGCTTTCATTGGGCTAATCAGTGCAGGTCTCAACTTAACAACCAAGACGGCCCTATGTCGGGAAACGGGAAGAGGGGCGAGAGCTCTCGTGC
>NW_004444020.1:11094490-11096508 GCF_000243295.1 Trichechus manatus latirostris
GGGGACGAGATTTGCTTTCTCAGTGGAATGTTCAAATAGGCACCCCTCAGGATTTCTGATAGGGGCCACTGCTCAAACAGACCCTCTGTTAAAATTAACTTGGAAGCCTGGCCCGCCTGTTTGGGTCGAGCAGTGGCCCATTAAAGAAGAAAAATTAAAGCACCTCACAAAACTTGTCCAGGAACAGCTGGAGGCTGGACACATCCAGCCTTCCTGCAGCGCTTGGAATGCACCTATTTTCTGTATCCCTAAGAAATCTAAAAAATGGAGACTCATTCATGACTTACGGGCTGTTCACCAGCGCCTTGTCCTTATGGGACCTCTCCAGCCAGGAATTCCTAATCCAGCTTGCATTCATCAAACATATCATATCATTATTATTGCTCTCAAAGATTGTTTTTTCACCATCCCACTCCATCCCGATGACTGTGCTAAATTTGCCTTCTCAATTCCCTCTGTAAATAATTGTCATCCTATGCAGCATTTTGAGTGGACTGTTCTCCCACAGGGCATGGTCAATAGTCCAACTATTTGTCAATACTATGTTGATAAGGCTCTTAAGCCAGTTCGGAGGGCCTTTCCTTCATGTCTTATATACCATTACATGGACGACATTCTTTTAGCTCATCCTAAGTCCGAACAAATTAATTCACTTTTCGTTTCTGTTCAACATGCATTACAAAGTTTTGGTTTACAGGTGGCCCCTGAGAAGGTTCAGTCCTTTACTCCATGACAGTACCTGGGATATCACCTTGATACCCATACTGCTCGTCCAAAACCACCAGAAGTTGTTATTCCTAAGGCCTTAACATTAAATGACCTCCAAAAAATCCTTGGTCATATTAATTGGCTGCGACCTTCACTGGGCATAACAACCTCTCAACTGACTCACTTATTTAAGACCCTTAAGGGTGACTCTGCTTTAACTTCTATGAGAACACTTTCTCCCCAAGCACGCCATGAATTAGTACTTATTAACCAAGCCATTAAAGAAAAGTTTTTAACTCGTTTACAGATAAAGCATCCTGTTTACCTCCTCCTGTTAAATACACCTCATAACCTTACAGGCGTGCTCTGTCAATTTACCCGACTTCGGAGCACTTGAGTGGCTTTTTCTTCCTTATTGCCCTCCACAACAGTTGTTTACACGTTTCTCTCAGCACATTCATTAATGCAAGGACGCACCCGCACTCAACAGCTTTTGGGTTATGATCCTTATTTCATATATCCTGGAGTAAAAAAACAGTTTTTAACCATGCTCTTCTTAACTCCGAGGAACTCCAGGCCACTTTAGCCGATTTTACTGGACAGATAATTTACTCATACCCCACCTCAAAACCCCTCTCTACCCTGCAGCTCCTCCCTTTACAGCTTTCCACTATGCTCTCTCCTTCCCCTCTTGCTAATGCCCCTATTGCCTTTATAGAAGGATCAGGAAAAACTGGAAAGGGAGCGGTCACTTGGCAAACAGATGGTGCCTGGCAACATTTTATCACACAAAAGGCCACCACTACACAGTGTGCCGAGTTGTCAGCAGCTGTTGCTGCCTTTGAAATTTTTAAATCAATGCCTTTTAATTTGGTCGCTGATTCTGCTTATGTTGTCCACACTATTCAACATATCAGCGATGTAACTCTTAGATCTAGTTCCAATTATGAGTTGTTTACTTTGTTTAAAAGACTTCAAACTCTACTTAATAGCCGTAACTCCCCTTTCTTCGTGGTACATGTACGCTCCCATACACCTTTACCGGGACCTCTTACTGATGTAATTCTCGTGCTGATTCACTTGCTGGCTCTGCCCTCTCTGATGCATGCACTTCTCATAATTTTTTTCATCAGAATGCCAGAGGACTTCAAAAACAGTTCTCTATCTCTCTTACTGAAGCACAACAGATTATTCGCACCTGTCCTGACTGCCAACGTTTTTCTCCCACCTCCTTTGCTGCCGGCGTCAACCCACGCGGCTTGACGGCCAATCAGTTGTGGCAAATGGATGTAACACACTATTTTCCCTTT
>NW_004444020.1:11115163-11136848 GCF_000243295.1 Trichechus manatus latirostris
GGTTAATATGTTGTGGGGTTGTTAACCAATGTCATAAAACCACATTTGTACTACTGTTTCATGAGAAACTATCAGTTCTGTAAGCCTTCACCTGAAGTACAATAAAAAAAAAGGAAGCAACGAGACAACCAACCAAAAAAAAAAAAAAAATGAACATGCAAAATGAAAACAAAACTTAAAGATATGGAAAATTCTGTTGCACGAAACTAAGGACGTGTGTCCTAGAATTTTTACCAAGGATTGGGCTACACAATCTTTTGTTAAAGAGATTTAAGCCTGTGACTGATGGACTAACTTACCTACCACAGCAGGAATCCCATCGGCTTAGACTGAAGGGAACAAAGAACTAAAGGAAAGAATGCTGACTGCCTCTTGGAATTCTACAGGCAGGAAACAGGCCAAAGGAGCTATATCTGTTGTTCTCCAAGAAAATAATAGGACCATCCCTGGAGCAATTCCGAGATCAGTACAACTGTTGGAAAGAGCACAGGCAGCAAGGCCGCACTGGTTTCAAAGGGTGGAGTCACAGCCTCCCAGGTTTAAGAGTCAGATCTTCACCACTCAGTTCCAGAGTGTGGGGCTGCTGTTCATGAGTGCCAGGGGAATGGGGCTGCCGCCTAAAGTTGGACACGGGAGGGGCCGCCATGTCTAAAGGGCAGAAGAACAAGGTCTGCTGGGGCTGAGAGGGTAGGTTCACCACTCAGATGGACTAGGAGAATGGGGCAGCCCAAAGCCAAGGGTGCACAGTTGCCATCCCAGTGGGCGTGGAAAGTGAAGCTGAAGCCCAGGGCTGAGGGGCCTCCACCCAGAAACCAGAGAGTGTGGCCAACACCCAGAGTCTGGAAGGCGGGGCCATTGCCCAGATGGTCTCAAAGAAGAGTGGATTATTTTCAAGCCTTAAGAGCTAATGTAATGTCTTGTGCTGGGTTTTGGACTTGCTTGGTGCTCATTATCCCTTCTTTTCCTCCACTTTCTCCCATTTGTAATGGAAATGTTACCTTATGCCTGTTCCACCATGGTACTTCGGAAACAAGATAACTTGTAGTCTAGATTTCACAGGTTCACAGGTGAAAAGGAATTTTGCCCCAGGATGGAATAAGCTTAAAAGTCTCACCCATATTTAATTTAGCTGATTCAGAAAATGAGATTTTGGACAAGAAATTTATTTAAGACTTTTGAGATGATGTGATGGAGTGAATGTGTTTTGCATGTGGCAAGGACATGAATTTTGGGGGGCCTAAGGGTGGAACAGAAACCCTGGTGGCATAGTGGTTAAGAGCTACAGCTGCTAACCAAAAGGCTGGCAGTTTGAATCCACCAGGTGCTCCTTGGAAACCCTATGGGGCAGTTCTACTCTGTCCTTTAGGGTCGCTATGAGTCGGAATTGCCTCGACAGCAATGGGTTTTGTTTTGCTTTTTTAAGGGTAGAATGTTATGGATTGAATTGTGTCCCCCAGAAATGTGTTGTAAACCCTTAACTACTGGTAGCCCAGTAGTTAAGTGCTCAGCTGCTAACTAAAAGGTCGGCAGTTGGAACCTACCAGTTGCTCTGTGGGAGAAACATGTGGCAGTCTGCTACTGTAAAGATTACAGCCTTGGAAACCCTACAGGGCACTTCTACTTTGTCCTATAGAGTGAAAATCAACTTGATGGCAATGAGTTTGTTTTTTTTTCTTTTTATGCCTGTGGTTACAACCCCATTTGGAAATGGTTGTCTTTGTTATGTTAATGAGGCAAGATTAGTGTAGGTTGTATCTTGAGTAAACTATTTTGAGATATAAAAGAAATTAAACCTAAGCTAGCAAGCAGACCTGGGAAAAGATAGATGATACATCACATGAAGGTCACCAAGGAGCCAAGGAACAAGGACCTTCCCCCAGAGCAGACAGAGACAAAAAGCCTTCCCCCTAGAGCCAGCACCCTGAATTGTGGACTTCTAGCCTCCCACACTGTGAGAAAGTAAATTTCTGTTTGTTACAGCCATCCACTTGTGGTATTTCTGTTATAGCAGCACTAGATAACTAAGAAAGGAGGATAGCAAAATAAATCCAAATAAAGTAGTAGAAAGGACATAACAATAAGGAGGTAGAAAACATACAAGAGAAGATCAAAAAGCCAAAGTTGTTTCTTTGTAAAGACCAATAAAACTGAAAAACTTCTAGCATGATTGATCAAGAAAACAGAGAAAGCACAAATAACCAATAACAATGTAAAAGGGGACATCATTATCAATCCAAAAGTTTAAAGGTATGAATTACTTTATGAAAATAAATTTTAAAATGTAGATGAAGTGGACATATTTCAAGAACATTATAATTTATTAAAATGGATACAAAAAATCTGAGTATTCCTATAGCTTAAAGAAATTACAGCCATACCTCAAAGAAAATATCAGGCATATGTCAGCAGTGAAATTCTATCAAACATTTAAGGAAGAAATATAAGGTCACAATAATCTTGGTAAGAAAACATGACACAGACCTTAACATTAAATTATAAGCCAATCTCACTAATGAAAACAGATACAAAAATCCCAAATGAAATACTGGCAAATCAAATCCACCAACATTTTAAAAAGCTAATACCACATGACCAAGGTGGGCAGATTCCAGGAATGCAAACTTGGTTTAATGTTTGAACACTGATTAATATAACTCAACAAATGAGACAAAACCACATGATCATCTCAGTAAAATGCAGAAAAAATTATTTGAAAAAAAACCCTACCATTCATGATTTAAAAAAAAAAAGAAAAATCCCTTATCAAATTGAGAATTTACTTAATCTGGTAAAATGGTATCTACCAAAAAAAAAAAAAACAAAAAAACCCTGCAAACAACATACTTAATACTAAAAACTTTCCCTTCGAGATAGACAACAAGAAAAAGGTGCCCTATATTACTTCTATTCAACCTTTTATGGGAATTCTTAACCAGTGCAAAAGTGCAAGGAAAAAAAATGATGAAAGAAATGGAAGAAATAAAGTCATCATTATTTGTAGATGATACATGCAAAAGCAAAATAATTTATACAAATAGATTAATAAGAAAGATTAGTAATTCTGCTAAATACAAACATCAATTGTATCTCTATAGGCCAGTTGCTCTAAAACTGTAGTGAAAACTTTGTTGAAACACAGGTTGCTGGGTTCCACCCCCAATTTTTGACTCAGTAGGCCTAGTGTGGGGGCTTGAGATTTGCATTTCCAATTAGTTCCCAGGTGATGCTGAAGCTCCTGGTTAGGGGCCACATTTTGATAACCACTGCTATAGATTAACAATGAGACTTAAATAAAATTACTTACCCAGGAATCTAGGAAAAGGTGTATAAGAACTCTATATAGAAAACTATAAATCATTATGGATATAAATTAAAGATCTAACAAATGAAGAGATACTCTATTTTCATAGATGGGAATAATTAATATTCTGAATATGTGAATTTGTCCAACCTGATCTATAAATTTAATGTAATCTGCTCATAAGTCACGTAGATTTCTCTTTGTGGAACTCAACAGATTCTGAAATGTATACTGAGGCTGCATATACATAAAGAGCATAGATATTGAAAACAGACTCTCTGGGTTTGAACATTGGCTTCACCACCTACTATATGACTGTGGATAAGTTACTTAACCTTTTTGTGCCTCTGTAAAATGGGATGCAATATTGTACCTATCACATAAGATTGTTACCAGGATTGTACATACACATATACGTGTGTGTGTGTGTGTACATACTGCATGCAATGTATGAATTTGGTAGACAGGCAGGCAGAAAGGCAGACAGGGAGACAGACAGACAGACAGACAGGCAGATGAAAAGAGTCAAGAATAGCCAGGGCATTCTTGAAGAAGCCATGATACCTACTGGATATCTTCTGGAGTCCAGAAGCAGATCCATGCATATATAGATACTTGGTTTAAGACAAACGTGGGTCTGCAGAACAGTGGGGAAAAGCTTAAATAAAACATAGTGGGGCAACTGGGTGTCCATATGGAAAAAAATGAAATTTGACACCCACCTCACACTATATATAAAAAGCAATTCCAAATAGATTATAGAACTAAATGGGAAAGGTAAAGCAATAAAGCTTTTTAAAGGATATCCAAAAGACTGTCTTCATTATCTTGCGGTAGGGAAAGATTTCTTAAAAACTACACACGGAGTATTAACCATAAAAGAAAATAATTACAAATTTGACAACATTAAAATCAAGATCTTGTGTTATTGGAATGAAACCATTAAGAGAATGAGAAGGAAAATCAGAGTAGAAAAACATATTTTCAGCACATATGACTGACAAAAGATTAGTACCCAGAAAACATTAAATGTCACTAACAAAAAACACAAAGCAAAAATAAAATAACAACGCTTTCTCAAAACAAACTAAAAACCAAAACGAGAGGTAATGCAATAGAGAAATGGGCAAAGAACTTAAACAGGTGTTTCACAAAGGAGGAAATCCAAATGTCCAAAATAAGTGTGAAAAAGTAGCTTAATCTCATTACTAATCAGGGAAATGCAAACTAAACTCACTACAAGCAGTCCCCGGATTACAAACTAATTCCGTTTCTAAATCTGTCTTTAAGTCCAATTTGTACCTAAATCTGAACAGTTAGGTAAGGCTAGTATCTAACGTCAGATAGTCAAATGTTTGTCTTAGTATATAGTATACCTTCCTATGCATAAAACATTAAAGAAACACTTCCAAATACACTAAGACATCTTTAACATAATAAAATAATGATAACGTTTTCATGCAAGTTGCAAAGTAGCACCTGTTTGTTATTACAAGCCATTGTATGTACTTCGAATTTTTAATATAATAGGCTTTACAGGAGTTGGTTTGTAACCACAGGTTGCACGTTATGTCAGACTATCGTAACCCGGGTACTGCCTGTACACACATCTTAATGGCTAAAATCAAGAAATGTTGGTTAATTAGGCATTGGTGAGAATGTGGAACAGGAATTCTCATATAGTATTGGAGGGAGACTAATTGGCCCAACCACTTATTTTATCATTACCTAGTTAGGCTGAAGATCCGTATGACCCATCAAAAGAGCCTTGGTGGCATAGTGGTTCACCGCTGGGCTGCTAACAGAAAGGTCAGCAGTTCAAACCCTCCAGCCATCCTGCAGGAGAAAGATGTGGAGTCTGCTTCTGTAAAAATTACAGCCTTGGAAACCCTACGGGGCAGTTCTACTCTGTCCTACAGGGTTGCTATGAGTCGGAATCAACTCAATGGCATTCAACAATATGACCTATCAATTTTAATCTTAAGTATATAATACATCCAAAGAAATATGTATGTATATGAACTAGGAGATAAATTATAAAAATGATCATAGAAGCAGTATTTTAATAGCCTCAAATGAGAAATAAGCTATACTTGCAGAATAATAGAAAGTATATATAAATTTTGGTATACCTATAAAGTGGAATGCTATACAGTGATGATAAAGAATGAACTACTAACACATGGCTGAATCTTGAAAACATAATGTTGAGTGAAAGCCTGACCCAAAAGGTAGGTGGTGTAACTCTAAAGTAAGGAAATAAATGATTGCCATAAAAGCAAGCATAGTGATATCTTGGCGGCGGGGCGGGGGGGGGGGGGGGGTTCCTGACCAGGAAGGGGTACTTGTAGGACTTCTGAGATGCTGACAATGTTCTTTCTTGGCCTGTATGGTGGTTACATACATGGCCATCTGCTCTATGATGTTGTTATATGTTGTTACTGTTTTATGCACTTTTCTATAGGTGTTATTGTTCACAATTAAAAAAAAAAAAAAGTAGAAGACAGGAAGGGAAGCGGGGGTCTGAAAGGCCAAACTTGAGTTGCTGAACCTGGGCTTTAAAAGTAGAAAATAATCATAGTTTCCAATAAGCTATTAGTTACACATCTTAGAATAGAAATAACTCAAAATGTGATGTTAGAATAGTTTTCCCATTATTAAAAAGGGGTATGAAACTGCTACAAATACTGGATGAAGAAGAGGCTTCAGGAGGTTGTGATGGGTGTTTTAGATCCTACTTGGATCCCTGAGAAGAGAAGTGGCATTCTAAAGTTGGGGAAGGAAGAAGAGGCATACGGAAAGGAACAATTGTTAAGTTTGTTAGTGCCATGAATCCTGATTTTTCTCACCTCCTGGAGCCCTGGTAGCACAGTGGTTAAGAGGCTGGCTGCTAAACAAAAGGTCAGAAGTTTGAATCCACCAGGGGCTCCTTGTAAACCCGATGGGGCGCTTCTGCTCTGTCTTATAGGATCTGAGTCAGAATTGACTCAACGGCAACAGGTTTTTTTTTTTAGGTTTTGGCCTTTATATAATATACTGTGCCTTCCTGCCTAATATGCTTTTCCCATGATCCCCTCCCTTAGCTCCTTAAGACTCAGCTCAGAGGCCCATCTATCTAAACCACCCCAGCCCCTGCCATCTCCTTTCTAAGAGCTGCCCATGCCCAACAGTCAGGGTCACGTGGCATGATACCACTCTACTCTCTATTCCACAGACCAATCTCACATTTTCTGGACAAGTGACACCTACATTACAGGCTGCCCAGCTGTGGTCTGGCAGTCAGGGCTGTGGGCTAGAAATAACTGGGAAAGCACTATCCTCCCCATAGAGGAGACAGGGGAGAGCTCTGGGTGGGGCTTTCCTTTCCAGAGGCTCCTCCCTTCAGTGGCCTTCAAGAAGGGGGAGCAAGAAAAGAAGTGAGTTTGCTCAGACTTGGGATTTGGCTTATGATCCTGTCTTAGGCTGGGTTCTATAGAGAAGCAAAACCAGTAAAGTGTATAAATATATATACAGAGAGAGATTATATCAAGGAAACCGCTCACACGATTGTAGAGGCTAGAACGTCCCAAGTCCATGGATCAGGTAGAGGCCTCTCTCAAGTCACACAGCTGCAGAAGCTGGCAAGCCCAAGATCGGCAGGTCGGAGAGCAGGGCTCCTGCTCACAGGCTGTGCAGATCGTCAAATCCCAGGTTCAGCAGATAAGCTGACAGCTCAAACCCCAAGAACGGGAGATGAGATGACAGGAAGCAGCCGCAGGATCCAGAGAGCAAAAAGCCAGAACATCTGCTTATATACAGATGCAGGCCACACCCCCAAGGAGACTCCCTTTCATCTGATTAGCTACTCACAGTATATTCAATCATGGGAGTGATTACATTAAAACACTGAAAATCATGCCCCAGCCAAGACACACAATCTTAACCATCACAGATCCCATACCTAATCTTAGCCCAGCTTGCCCTGATGCCCAAATACTGAGTGGGGCAGGTATTATCAGCCTCATTTCACAATTTAGGAAGTGCAGACCCTGAGAAATAAATACATTACTCAAGGGTCACAGAGGCAGAGCTGGATTGTGAGTCTTAGCCTCTGGATTTCAGAGTCTGCCTATAGGCATGAGGTGGGTACTCAAGAATTATTTGCTTAACAAAGTCAGCCTCTGTGTCCCCAGACCCAGGTAGACTCAAATGCTATCATCAAGCATGGAAATGTACAAAAAGGTTCCCAAACCTTGTTTGGGGGGAACTTGGGAAAGGACCAGAAGACATGGAGCCAAGGGTTTTGGTCTCAGATCCATTGTAGGCCAGAGTGCTCAAGAGCCAAGGCAGGGGGTAACCCACTCCCATGCAAAGAGCTGTTCCTGTGGCCCAGGGCACTAAACCGTTATGGAGGATGGCTATCTTTCTGCCTCCCTACCTTTTCCTCTATGGCTCAGTCAGAGCCTGAGTCAGGTGATATGAAATTCAGCAAGTGTGTGGGGAGCACCTGCTGGGAGTGCTAAGCAGCTACTGAGGGCTACTGAGCTACAGTGAACTGGCTATCTTTCTGGGGTCTACAGTATAGGTCTACAACTCCTCTGTCATTCTGTCATACTGTAATGGCTTGCGTGTTGCCTTAGCTGGAAGCTATGCCACCGGTATTTGAAATACCAGCAAGGTCACCCATGGTGGACAGGTTTCAGCTGAGCTTCCAGACTAAGACAGGCTAGGAAGAAGTACCTGGCGGTCTACTTCTGAAAAAACTGGCCGGTGAAAACCCTATGAATAGCAGCGGAACATTGTCTGATATGGTGATGGAAGATGAGCCCCTCAGGTTGGAAGGCACTTGAAATACGACTGGGGAACATATGAAGTATGAACCTAGGAAAATTGGACATTGTCAAAAATGAAATGGAACACGTATCGATATCCTAGGCATTAGTAAGCTGAAACGGACTGAGAATGGCCATTTTGAATCAGATAATCATATGGTCTACTATGCCGGGAATAACAAATTGAAGATGAATAGCATCACAGTCATCATCAAAAAAAAAAAAAAAATTAATATTTATCCTGAAGTACAACACTGTCAGTGATAGGATAATATTTCTATGCCTACAAGGAATGCCAGTTAATAAGACTATTATTCAAATTTACACACCAACCACTAATGCCAAAGATGAAGAAATTGAAGATTTTTACCAAGTTCTGCAGTCTGAAATTGATCAAACATGCAGTCAAGATGCATTGATAATTACTGGTGACTGGAATGTGAAAGTTGGAAACAAAGAAGAAACATTGGCAGTTGGAAAATAAGGCCTTGGTGATAGAAATGACGCCAGAGATTGCATGATAGAATTTTGCAAGACCAACAACTTCATCATTGCAAATACCTTTTTTTCAACAACATAAACAGTGACTATACACGTGGACCTCACTGGAGGAATACACAGGAATCAGATCAACTATAAGGTCAGAGGCTGACTATGGAACAGACCATCAATTGCTCATATGCAAGTTTAAGATGAAGCTGAAGAAAATTAAAACAAGTCCACAAGAACCAACATATGACTTTGAATATATCCCACCAGAATTTAAAGGCCATCTCAAGAACAGATTTGATGCATTGAACACTAATGACCAAAGACCAGGCGAGTTGTGGGATGACATCAAGGACATCATACATGAAGAAAGCAAAAGATCATTAAAAAGACAGGAAAGACCAAAACAGATGTCAGAAGAGACTCTGAAACTTGCTCTTGAACACAGAGTAGCTAAAGTGAATGGAAGAAATGATGAAGTAGAAGAGCTGAACAGAAGATTTCAAAGGGCGGCTGGAGAAGACAAAGTAAAGTATTATAATAAAATGTGTAAAGACCTGGAGTTAGAAAACCAAAAAGGAAGACCACACTTGGCATTTCTCAAGCTGAAAGAACTGAAGAAAAAATTCAAGCCTCGAGCTGCAATACTGAAGGATTCTATAGGCAAAATAGTGAACAATGCAGGAAGCAATCAAGAGAAGATGGAAAGGCCCATGTTCATTGCAGCATTATTCACAATAGCAAAAAGATGGAAACAACCTAAGTGCCCATCAACAGACAAATGGATAAACAAATTATGGTACATACACACAATGGAATACTATGCAACAATAAAGAATGATGATGAATCTATGAAACATCTCACAACATGGATGAATCCGGAGGGCATTATGCTGAGTGAAATAAGTCAATCACAAAAGGATAAATACTGTATCAGACCACTATTATAAAAATCCAAGAAAAGGCTTAAACACAGGAAAAAAACAATCTTTGATGGTTACGAGGGAAGGGAGGTGGTGGGAAGGGAAATCACTAACTAGACAGTAGACAAATGTTAACTTTGGTGAAGGGAAAGACAACATACAATATAGGGGAAGTCAGCACAAACTGACCAAGGCAAAGTCACAGAAGCTTCCTAGACTCATCCAAACACCTTGAGTGACCTAGTTACTGGGGCTGAGGGCTGAGGACCATGGTCTTGGAGGCCATCTAGGTCAACTGGCACAATATAGTTCATAAAGAAAAGGTTCTACATTCTACTTGGGTGAGTAGCGTCTGGGGTCTTAAAAGCTTGCCGAGGGGCCATCTAAGATACATCTATTGGTCCCATCCCATCTGTCGCAAGGAGAATGAAGAAAACCAAAGACACAAGGAAAATATTAGTCCAAAGGACTCATGGACCACATGAACCACAGCCTCCACCAGCCTGAGCCCAGAAGAATTAGGTAGTGACCTGCTACCATCACTGACTGCTCTGACAGGGATCACAATATAGGGTCCCGGGCAGAGCAGGAAAAAAATGTAGAACAAAATTCAAATTCACAAAACAAGATCAGACTTACTGGTCTTACAGAGACTGGAGTAGCCCCCAAGACTATGATCCCTGGATACCCTGCTAACTCAGAACTGAAGCCCTTCCTGATGTCCACCTTTTAGCCAAAGACTAGACAGGCCTATAAAACAAACAATAATACATGTGAGGAATGTATTGCTTAGTTCAATCAAGCATACAAGACTGTCTTAGTTATGTAGTGCTGCTATAACAGAAATACCACAAGGATGGCTTTAACAAACAAAAATTTATTCTCTCACCATTTAGGAAGCTAGAAGTCCTAATTCAGGGCGCCAGCTCCAGGGGAAGGCTTTCTTTTTCTGTTGGTCTGGGGGAACGTCCTTGTTATCAATCTTTCCCTGGTCTAGGGGCTTCTTGGAACAGGGATGTGCTCTGCTCCTGGCTCTTCTTGCATGGTGGTAATGAGGTACCTCTCCTCTCTGCTGGGTTCTTTTATATCTCAAAAGAAACTGACTCAAGATACAACCTAATCCTGTAGATTGTGTCCTGCCTCATTACCATAATTGCCTCTAATCCTGCCTCATTAAAATCATAGAGGTTAGGATTTACAACACACAGGAAAATTACATCAGATCACAAAATGGAGGACAACCACACACTACTGGGAATCATGATCTAGCCAAGTTGACGCATTTTGGGGGGACAAAATTCAATCTTAACAGAGACCAACTGGGCAATACCTGCACAAAAGCAAAGAGGAGAAGGCAGGCAGGGACAGGAAAACTGGATGAATGGACACAGGGAACCCCAGGGCATAAATGGAGAGGAGAAGAGTGCTGACACATTGCGGGGATTGCAACCAATGTTACAAAACAATTTGTGTATAAATTTTTGAATGAGAAACTAATCTGCACTGTAAACTTTCACCTAAAACACAAAATAAAAATTAAAAAGAAGATGGGAGGCATACACAGAGTCACTGTACCAAAAAGAATTGCTTGACATTCAGCCATTTCAGAAGATACCATATGATCAAGTACCGATGGTAATGAAGGAAGTTCAAGTTATGCTGAAGGCACTGGCGAAAAACAAGGCTCTAGGAATTGACAGAATACCAATACGGATGTTTCAACAAACAATGTTACCACTGCAAGTGCTTACTTGTCGAAGCCAAGACATTTGGAAGACAGCTACCTGGCCAATTGAGTAGAAGGGCTCCATATTTGTGCCCATTCCATATTTGTGATCCAACAGAATGTGAAAATGATCAAACCGTATCATTAATATCACATGCAAGTAAAATTTTGCTGAAGATCATTCAAAAGCAACTGCAGCAGTGTATCGGCAGGGAACTGCCAGAAATCCAAGCTGGATTCAGAAGAGGACGTGGAATGAGGGATATCATTGCTGATGTCCAATGGATCTTGGCTGAAAGCAGAGAATACCAGAAAGATGTTTCCTTGTGTTTTATTGACTATGCAAGGCACTCGACTGTGTGGATCATATCAAATTATGGATAACACTGTGAAGAATGGAAATTCCCAGAACACTTGTGCTCATGAGGAACCTGTACATAGAACAAGAGGCAGTCATTCCAACAAAACAAGGGGATACTGTGCGGTTTAAAATCAAGAAAGGTGTGCATGAGGGTTGTATCTTTTCACCATCCTTATTCAATCTGTGTGCTGAGCAAATAACTTGAGAAGCTGGACTATACAAAGAAGAAGGCAGCATCAGGATTACGGGAAGACTCATTAACAACCTGCGATATGCAGATGACACAACCTTTCTTGATGAAAGTGAAGAGGACTTGAAACACTTACTGATGAAGATCAAAGACCACAGCCTTCAGTATGGATTACACCTCAACATAAAGAAAACAAAAATTCTCACAACAGGGGTTGTTAACCAATGTCATAAAACCGTATGTGTACTGACTTTTTAATGAGAAACTATTTGTTCTGTAAACCTTCACCTGAATAAAAAAAAAAAAAAATTCTCACAACAGGACCAATAAGCAACATCATGATAAATGGAGAAAAGACTGAAGTTGTCAAGGATTTCATTTTGATCCACAATCAACACCCATGGAAGCAGCAGTCAAGAAATCAAAATGACATACTGCATTGGGCTAATCTGCTGCAAAACACCTCTCTAAAGTGTTAGAAAGCAAAGATGTCACTTTGAGGACTAATGTGCACCTGACCCAAGGCATGGTGTTTTTAATTGCCTGGTATGCATGGGAAAGCTGGACAATGAACAAGGAAGACTGAAGAAGGATTGATGTATTTGAATTACGGTGTTGGTGAAGAATACTGAATATACCATGGACTGCCAGAAGAATGAACAAAGCTGTCTTGGAAGACGCCAGAATGCTCCTTAGAAGTAAGGATGGTGAGACTTCGTCTCATGTACTTTGGATATGGTATCAGGAGGAACCAGTCCCTGGAAAAGGACATGATGCTTCACAAAGTAGAGGGTCAGCAAAAGAGAGGAAGACGTTCCACGAGATGGATAGATACAGTGGCTGCAATGAGAGGCTCAAGCATAGCAACAATTATGAGGATGGCGCAGGACCGGTCAGTGTTTAGTTCTGTTGTACATGGGGTCACTATGAGTTGGAATTCACTGGATGGCACCTAAAACACAACAACAGTATAGTAGAGGTGGGGGAATAGAGGGTCAAGGGCCATCCTAAGCTCAGGGCCAGCATGGTCTGGGGACATACATAGAGATTTACTCCCTTTTCGTGCTCCTGAATTCATTCACATTCACTGATTTGGCATAAACTCATCATGTTCCTCTTTGGGCTGAGGAAACTCCTCTGACAACAGTGGTACCCACTTCTGCTTGGCAATGCTCACCTCTCTCCAAACCCCTAACCTGCAGCCTGGTATGTATGATGGGCTGCCCTTGGACAAAGACCCCTGAACAAACTTATCCTTGTTCAATCCTATTCCTGGAACTCACAATGAGTCTAGACCAGACTTCCAAAGTGGCTGCAGTCTGGCCTTGACTTAAGTGCTGAGTAACTGAAGGGACATTACCTCAGACTTTAGAATACCTCCCAAAAGCATGGAAAACCTCTCTCTGCAAACTCTATCAAAGTCTAAGAGGCCTCACACACTGCTTGCTGGGGCTGGGAAGTAAGGAGAGAAACTGGCTAAGAAACCTCAGCTTACCTCTGAGATAAATTTATCTACTGACTTGGTCATTTCTTGGAGTCCTAGTGCTGAGGTCCAAAGGCCCTGTGTTGCCCATAAGGAAGAGACCCACACATCCCAAGAGCAGCTAAACCAGCTCACCCATTTATTTGACTGAAAATTTTAAGAAGGACAACAAATTTAAACAATTTTTTAATAAAATTCCTATAGAAGACTCAGTCATAGGGCAAAGATTCAGTTCTCTTTTCCAAATCATTGAGGACTGAGAGCTCCCAATATTCTCTGGAGAATAAGCAGTAGTTCTGCTGGATGGTGCCAGTACTCAGAAAGAGCATTCATGTACACATTCAAACCAGTAGTTCTTATTGCACATATTAACATTATTTGCCATCTAGCACCCTAAATATATGGTACGGTACCTCAACAAATAAATTAAAGAATGCCATGTGGCATAAAACCATTTCAATTTGAACTAATATCCTTGAAAAATCACATTAATACAAGTTTTAATAAATACAGTTAAGAACCGCTGGCATTTTAATAAAATGCTAGATTTTAGATCTGGATTTTATTCCATAAATAGGTTCCTTTTCATTTGCTTTATTTCTTGAATACATTTGCTCAAGTATTATGGTCTACTCTTTCACAGATACCATGTAAAAACTGTATTAATATGTGCCTCATTACAGAAGCAGCTGGAAGAACTGGATCACACAGTTAACTGAAAGGTAACTTTAAAGAAAAGCTGTTTTTTTTTTGTAAAACTTTAAAACTCAGGCTGAAGAAAACCAAAGAAACATCTTTTTTACATAGAACTCCCACGAGAAATTTTATAAATATATATGCAGCATACATATATATGTGTATATTATATATATATCTATATATACCTATATAGATATATATTAGATATATCTATAATATTTGCCTCAACAGTAGATTTTCGGTAAGTCTGGTTGGATGGTAGATAAATATTAACAAAAAATTAACAAGTTTCACAGATTTAAAACATTTCTTTTGAAAAATAATCATAATTTCAAATTATATCATAATTTATAGTTTACACAATTTAAAAAAGGAAGAAAAATACCTTTCCTTTAAGCCTTGTTTAGAAAGTAAGAACAGCTACCAGCCCCAGGTGTGGGTAAGTTGGCTGAGTGATAACACTTGGTCACAATACTGAAAAGAACTATTTACATCTTTTCTGTAAAAGTACCAAACACTAAAAATAAAATAAAATAAAGAAAAAAATCTTTAGTAGCATTCCTTGGCGTGCAAATTCAGCAGGAAGTGATTATCCATAATGTTGACATTTTTCATGAGGAGTCTCGGTCAAGCATTCAAAAAGCAGAGGGTGGTCATCAGGGACTTTTCAGGTTAGGTTCTGTGAAATGCCTTGTTCTTCTTTTAACTGAATTCCAGAATTTCACTCCCTTTATAACATCTCTGGCAGGGTCATATTCAATTTTGTGCAAGTGCAAAATGAAAACTAAACAAAACCAACAAATATATTAGGAGCAAAGGCTGATCATTAAGATTTGTAGTCTTTCCGAACTGTGTGGGCCATCCAGTTTACTTTAGTAGTCCAGCTTTCCCTGAGTGCCTCATCAAATTTTTGCTTGAATTGTTTGAGTGCTTCTTCTTCACTCTTCCCTAAGGCAAGAGAATCCTAAAAATGAAGGAAAAAAGTCAGATTTTATATATGCTTCATAGTGATGTACAGGTGTCACTGTGCAGATGGCTCAGCCTTGTCTCCCAGCTTCCCATCAGGCAGTGTGCACATGTTCTTACTTAACACCAAGGTAGGGTGACTTCTGCTAAAGGATTTTTGAAGATGAAATAAATTTAAAACACCTACTCAGCTGCTTGCTGCTATGATCCAAATTCAATGACTCAAGATCCACTAAGACCCTGGCAAGTAAAAAGCAGGGTGTTGAAAAGCAAGGTGCCAACCAGCTTCTAATCCCTGTTCTTCCAGTGTATGGGTAGGAAGGTCGCTGCCCAACACCAGCCTTCTTTATGATCCTTCTACTGACAGGAAATCATCTGGGTTACAAGGTTCTCTTTCAAAATTGCTCTTTCATATGAACTTCCCACATTCATTTCCTCCTGGCTAAGAACTGTCTCAGAGTAAATGACTTTCTTCCACTTCCTTTGGACATCTGAATAAAACAGGCAGCTAGAGCTGAGGTTCATACCCACAGCATCCAATATGCAAAAAAAGAGGTTTATACCTTGAGATACTGTATATCCTTGACTGACGTGAGCTCAGGAAGCCCTGCAGTCAACATCAACGCAAACAGAGTAATGAAGAGACTCCCATGCCGTCGTAAGATCAGATACGCATCCTCACAACACTGGCGGAACCTTTAGTTAATGCAGCAAATCACATGAACACGGTGTTGGAGGGGGAAAAGCACATTTCATCAAAGAAAACAAGTGGGACATATCTAGACTTTCTACTAAAGAGCTGGAAAGATTCTACTGAGCTAAAGTTTCATTTCTGATTTTTTTATTTCTTTGAAAACTTCCAAGGACTAAAACACATAAAAATAATTCAGGCTCTCTAAAATCACTCATCTTTTTCCAAACAAAACCAAATTAAAATTCTATGCTAAAAAGAAAAGAAAAGATACTATGCTAAAACACAATATTACACTTAGGCTTTTAATTTTATGAGACACAAGAGCAGATTATAAAATAAGTGATAATTATAATCCAGGCTGATTTCTGAGCATAAATCTAGATTTTGGGGTCTGACTATGGAGGCTAATTTCTTTAATAATCCCCCTACCCCCAAATTAATGTCAGTGCTTTTGCACTGACTGTCATCTTGCCGTTCCTCTCTCTTCTCTTCAAGATGGTCCTTCTTGGACCATCCGATCATATCTTCCTTATTTTGCCAAAGAGAAAACTGGACACAGAGAGGTATAGTCTGCAGATATCCAGGTAGGACTAGAAATGATAATAGCAATCATTTGTTAAGCATATGGTATGTGTCAACCGCATCATATAACATATCTCTAATCATCGTAATTATTTTTGTCCCAATTTTAAAATGAAGAAACAAAGACAAAAAGACTAGTAATATGCTTGAGAACATACAGGTAGTGAGGCATAGATCGGAGACTACAAAGTCTCCCCACCACCTCTGGAACTCTGGTTCCCTTACTATCGTCCACATAGAATGACAGAAACATGCCTGATCTCATCGTCTCACTAGCAAATGTCTTAGAAGTTAGAAGTTTCAGAGAACTTTCTGAAACAGGCAAAAGGTAGAGTACTATTAGAATAAAACACAGTAACTTACTGCCAATTTCGAGCATTCTTGGTTTCTCCTCCCTGCATATTTCTGAACCAGCATATGGATCTGACAGGCAAATATCCCCCAAAGTCCCTTATTAGCAGATTGTACACCTCCCAAATCCAAATACACTGCAGCATACAAAATGCTAGTCCAGCTGGTCAGATGACAAAGTGGTAGATGAGTTTAGCCTTCACATGAGGACAATACTCACCGGCCAAACTTTTCCGTGTTTCCTGTTTTTCCTTGTTGAATCACATGAATGAAATCATAGGTAAGAATAAAAGGCACTCGCTCCCTTTTAATGCCAAATTTAGACTTGAAGTTTCCAAGAATATGTCCAAAGTCAATGTGGAAGAGCTGGAACAAATGAAATTTAATTTTCTTCGTTTTTCTAATGTGTTCCAAGTCGAAGGGCAATCTCTCAGCGGTCCTAGAAGCCCATAACCTACGCCTACCCTCATCTGAGCCATTCTCTCTGTTTTCACAGCCCATAGGCCACTTCAGAAGAGTGTTTCTAACATTCATAGGCCTTTTATACTAAATAGTAACCCTAAAATCAAACTGCATGTACCCATTAGTAAGGGGAATCTTTAAAAAGTATCCAAATAATAAATATGTCTGATTAAAAAAAAAAAAAGAAGGTCAAATAGTTCTATATAACAAAAAGAACACTTCCTTGCCCTATAAGCTCCCTCAACTTGCGTGCCCCTACTTATAGGTAACTTCTCTCTGCTCATTTACCTGTTTTCCCTGGTGTTTGCCTCCATTTTTCTAAATATGTTTATGCTATTTTTTTTTTTCACTTCGGAATTTTAGATTACTATTTCTATTATAGAAGGTAAGGAATTAGCACCCTTGTACTAATGTTATGCTATATAACACAGCACATTATGTCATAATTTCTGGTTAAATCAATATTCAGTGTATATACTGTTCAGATCATGTTAATATATTTCAAAGCCGAGCCATGTGGTATACTATGATTACAATTCCTTTGTGGTTCACCTGTTTCTTTTTTTCTCCTGGACAAAACAGACTCTTTTTTTTTTTTGCAGGGGGTGGTTAGTGTTCTAGAACCCTATCATCAATTCTTCCCACACTCTCCTCAAGATGAAAACATCTCTTTGAAAACCATTTCCCACGTGGTCAGATAATCTCTAAGTTCGTATCCAGGCGAGTTGTTCTCTAGGCCTACCGCAGAGCCATCATCCTGAGAGCTCCCTTCATCCCTCTTTCGCTTGGACTCCCTGTTTCTCTGCATCCCATATCACATTCAGACCTTGGCACTACTGGCATTTGGGGCCGATAAGTCTTTGTTGGGGGCGGGGGATGGTGCTGCACTGTGCACTGGAGGATGTTTAGTAGCATCCTTGGTCTCTACTAACTAGATGCCAATAACAAAGCCTCCAGTTGTGGCAACCAAAAATTGTCTTCAGAATACTGACAAATATAGTAAGGTGGACGGGTGGTGGTGGTGGGGGAGAACTACTGATTTAGAACCTTGTTTTGATGGATGCCTTTATTCTCGCAGCCTCCTGAGAGAAGATGCAGAAGGAGGTACAGCTTTTGAGACCCTGTGTGTTTAAAAATGTCCTTATTCCACCTTCATACTTTATTGGCAGTTTGGTTATAGAATGCTATATTAGAAATCACTTTCCCTCAAAATCATGAAGGCAAACTTTCAATGTCTTAACAATTTCCAGTGAGGCTATCATGAAGCCAAATATCATTCTGACTTCTGAACCCTGGTGTGTGGCCTCCTGTGTCTCTGGAAGTTTTTAAGACCTTCTCTTGATGCCTAATGCATTAATATCTCATCGTAAAGGACCTTAGTGAGGGTCTTTTTCACCCACTATAAGGAACTTGTATACTCTTTTGACTGGACATACAAGAATGCCAGCTCTGACAAATGTTTTTATATTATTTGCTAGGTAAGTCCCTTCCCTTCCTCTTTTCTGCTTCTGAGCCAAACTGCTGGGATGTAAATCTGGCATATCTACTCTTTGTGCCTTAATTTTCTCACCTCTGTAAGGCTGTGAGGACTGAAACACTTAACATATATAAAACACTTAGAACTGTGCCTGCCATAAGATAAAAATTCAATAAATATTAGCTACTCTTTATTTACACTACTTCCGTTTGAAAGTTGTATTTGTTTCTATTAATTTACAAGAACTCTTTCTATTGACTGATTTTCAAAAAAATTAGAAATTAGGAGACTTAAACACACCACTTTTACTGAAGGACAGAACATTCAGAAAGCAACTCAATAAAGCCATGGAAGATCTAAATGCTACAATAAACCAACTTGATCTCATGGCATATACCAAACACTCCACTCAACAGCAGCCAAGTATACTTTCTTTTCCAATGTACATGGAACATTCTCCAGAACATACCACATATTAGGCCACAAAGCAAGCCTTAACAGAATCCAAAGCATCGATATATTACAAAGCATCTTTTCTGACCATAAAGCCATAAAAGCAGAAATCAGTAACAGAAAAAGGAAGGAAAAAAAACTGAACAACACCTTGCTCAAAAACTACTGGGTTACAGAAGAAATTAAGGATGGAATAAAGAAATTCACAGAATCAAATGAGAACAAGAACACCTCCTACCAGAACCTTTGGGACACAGCAAAAGCAGTGCTCAGAGGTCAGTTTATAGTAATAAATGCACACATCCAAAAAGAAAAAAGGGCCAAAATCGAAACATTAACCCTGCAACTGGAACAAGTAGAAAAAGAGCAGCAAAAGAAGACCTCGGGTGCCAGAAAAAAGGAAATAACAAGAATTAGAGCAGAATAAAATGAAACAGAGAAAATAAAAACAATTGAAAGTGTCAACAAGACCAAAAGCTGGTTCTTTGAAAAGATCGATAAAATTGATAAACCACTGGCAAAACTGAAAAAAGAAACACAGAAGAGGAAGCAAATAACCCACATAAGAAATAGGATGGGTGATATCACAACACACCCAACTGAAATTAGAAGAATCATAACATAATACTAAGAAAAATTATACTCTAACAATTTGAAAACCTAGAGGAAATGGACAAATTTCTAGAGACTCACTACCTACTTAAACTAATACAAATTGAGGTAGAGCTATTAAATAAACCTATAACAAAAGGAGAGATAGAAAAGGTAATTAAAAAACTCCCAACAAAAAAAAGCCTTGGACGGATGGTTTCACTGGAGAATTCTACCAAACTTTCAGAGAAGAGTTACCACCACCACTACTAAAGATATTTCAGAGCATAGAAAAGGATGGAATATTCCCAAACTCATTCTATGAAGCTGGCATAACTCTGATACCAAAATCAGGTAAAGACACCACAAAAAAGGAAAATTACAGACGAATATCCCTCATAAACATTAACGCAAAAATCCTCAACAAAATTCTAGACAATGGAATTCAGCAACATATCAAAAAATAATTCACCATGATAAAGTGGGATTTATACCAGGTATGCAGGGATGGTTCAACATTAGAAAAACAATCAATATAATCCATCACATAAATAAAACAAAAGACAAGAACCACATGATCTTATCAATCGATGCAGAAAAGGCATCTGACTAAGTCCAAAACCCATTCATGATAAAAACTCTCAACACAATAGGAAGAGAAGGGAAATTCTTCCAACATAATTAAGGGCATTTACATAAGGCCAACAGCCAACATCATCCTAAATGGAGAGTTTGAAAGCATTCTCCTTGAGAATGGGAACCAGACAAGGATGCCCTTTATTATCACTCTTATTCAACATTGTGCTGGAGGTACTAGCCAGAACAATTAGGCTAGAAAAAGAAATAAAGGGCATCCAAATTGGTAGGGAAGTAGTAAAAATATTTCTATTTGCAGATGATATGATCTTACACACAGAAAACCCCAAAGAATCCACAAGAAAACTGGAACTAACAGAAGACTTCAGCAAAGTATGAGGATACAAGGTAAACATACAAAAATCAGTTGGATTCCTCTACACCAATAAAGAGAACTTCTAAGAGGAAATCACGAAATCAATACCATTTACAATAGCCACCAAGAAGCTTTAAAATACTTAGGAATAAATCTAATCAGAGAAGTAAAAGACCTATACAATGAAAACTACAGGACACCAAAAGAGACCTGCATAAGCGGAAAAAAACACCCTGCTCATGGATAGGAAGACTCAACATTGTGAAAATGTCAATTCTCCCCAAAGCGATCTACAGATACAATGCAATCCCGATCCAAATTCTAACAGCATTTTTTAATGAGATGGAGAAACAAATAACCAACTTCATATGGAAAGGGAAAAGGCCTCGGATAAGTAAAGCATTACTCAAGAAGAACGAAGAACAAAGAAGAACCTATTATACTGCCACGGTAGTCAAAACAGCCTGATACTAGTACAACAACAGATACATAGACCAGTGGAAAAGAATTGAGAATCCAGACATAATACATCCACCTGTGAGCAGCTGATATTTGACAAAGGCACAAAGTCGGTTAATTAGGGAAAGGACAGTCTCTTTAACAAATGGTGCTGGCATAATGGGATATCCATCTGCAAAAAATTGAAGTAAGACTCATACCTCACACCATGCACAAAAACTAATTCAAAATGGACTGAAGACCTAAATATAAAATCAAAAACGATAAAGATCATGGAAGAAAAAATAGGGACAATGCTAGGAGCCCTAATACATGGCATAAACAGAATATGAACCATTAAGTAACAATGCATAAACACCAGAAGAGAAACTAGATAACTGGGAGCTCCTAAAAATCAAAGACTTATGCTCATCAAAAGACTTCATCAAGAGTCAAAGCACAATCTACAGACTGGGAAAACAATTTTGGCTACTTCAAATCCGATAAGTGTCTAATCTCTAAAATCTACAAGATACTGCAAAACCTCAACAGCAAAAAGACAAATAACCCACTTAAAAAATGGTCTAAGGGGAGTTCCGGAAAAATGGCGCTCTAGGCAGAAGCACCACGCCGTACCTCCACACCAAAGATCCGAAAAACTAAGCCAAACAGAGAATACAACAATCCTGAAACCCTAAAACATCAAATGAAGAGATAAAGAACTCAGCCAAGCACC
>NW_004444020.1:11145615-11152357 GCF_000243295.1 Trichechus manatus latirostris
TCATAAAACAACATGTGTACTACTGTTTCATGAGAAACTATTTGTTCTGTAAGCCTTCACCTGAAGTACAATAAAAAAATAAAAAAAAATAAAAAAGTGGTCAAAGGATATGAACATGCACTTTGCCAAAGAAGACATTCAGGCAGCTAACAGACACATGAAGAAATACTCACGATCATTAGCCATTAGAGAAATGCAAATCAAAACTACAATGCGATACCATCTCACCCCAACAAGGTTTGCATTAATACAAAAAACACAAAATAATAAATGTTGGAGAGGTTGTAGAGAGACTGGAACACTTTGACACTGTTGGTGGGAATGTAAAATGGTACAACCACTTTGGAAATCGCTTTGGCGCTTCCTTAAAGAGTTAGAAATAGAATCACCATATGATCCAGCAATCCCGCTCCTTGGAATATATCCTAGAGAAATAAGAGCCATCACACAAAGAGATATACGCACATCCATGTTCACTGCAGTACTGTTCATGATAGCAAAAAGATGGAAACAACCTAGATGCCCATCAACAGACAAATGGATAAACAGATTATGGTATATTCACACAAAGGAATACTACACAATGGTAAAGAACAACGATGAAATCTGTGAAACATCTCATAACATGGAGGAATCTGGAAGGCATTATGCTGAGTGAAATTAGTCGCAAAAGGACAAATATTGTAAGAGACCACTATTGTAAGAACAGAAGAAATGGTTTAAACATAGAAGAAAACATTCTTTGATGGTTACCAGGGTCAGGAGGGAGGGGGAAGGGTATTTGCTAACTAGATAGTAGAGAAGAATAACCTTAGGTAAACAGAAGGACAACACACAATACAGGGTAAGTCAGCACAACTGGACTAAACCAAAAACTAAGAAGTTTCCTGAATACAACCAAACACTTCGAGGGGTAGAGTAGCAGGGTCAAGGTTCTGGGGACCGTGGATTCAGGGGACATCTAGGTCAACCGGTATAACAAAGTTTATTAAAAAAAAGTTCTGCATCCCACTTTGGTGAGTGGCATCTAGGGTCTTAAAAGCTTGTGAGTGGCCATCTAGAATACATCAATTGGTCCCAACTCACCTGGAGCAAAGGAGAATGAAGAACACCAAAGACACAAGGGAGGTATTAGCCAAAGAGACAGAAAGGGCCGCATAAACCAGAGACTTCATCAGCCTGAGACCAGAAGAACTAGATGGTGCCTGGCTACCACCAATGACCAACCTGACAGGGAACACAACAGAGAGTCTCTGATGGAGCACGAGAAAAGTGGGGTGCAGAACTCAAATTCTAGCAAAAAGATCAGACTTAATGGTCTGACTGAGACTGGAGGAACCCCGAAAGCAGGGCCCCCGGATGCTCTATCAACGCAGAACTAAAACCATTCCTGAGGCCAACTCTTCAGACAGGGATTAGACTGGACTATGGGACATAAAATGATACTCGTGAAGAATGTACTTCGTGGCTCAAGCAGATACATGAGACTAAACGGGCAGCTCCTATCCAGAGGTGAGATGAGAAGGCAGAGAGGGTCAGGAGCTGCCTGAATTGATGTGGGAAATCAGGGGTAGAAAGGAGGAGAGTGCTATCACTGTATAGGGAGAACAATTAGGATCACATAACAATGTATGTATAAATTTTTGCATGAGAGACTAACTTGAATTCTAAACTTGCACTTAAAAGTACAACAATAAAATAAAAAAAAAAATTAAAAAAGAATGAGGGACATTTAAAGCAAAAAAAAAAAAAAATTAGAAACTTACTATCTTATGGATGCAATGTCTTCTTTAAATTTTTAAACCATCTTCTGTTTACTGCAGCTACTCTGTTTTCCCAGAGTTCTTTTTTCCTTTCTTTTTTGCCATTTTGCTTATTTTGGTCTCTATCTTTCATGATAGAGGCTTCCTTCAAATATCTGGTAATCCTTAACTGGCCATGTACATGGTAGGCTTTTTGACTGGTGGGCTTACTTGCAGAGCGACTGGGGAGAGACCTCAACTAGGAAGAGACCTCAACTGTCACGTCTTTTCACTGGAATCAATCAGATCTTCTCCGTAAGAATCATCTAGGGTTTTGCTAAAAATGGGATAAACATCTGGTTGCCAGTGTTACTGGACAAAGCAAGCAGAAGTGGCTGGGGATCGTAGCGTTTAGTTTGTCAACTTTTACTTTATCCCCATTTTTAATATGGTACCTTTCCCTCAGTCTCTGTGGAACCTGGTCAGGAGAATCGATTTTTTCAGAGAATAAATCTTTCATCTCTTTCTTGGTGAAAGAACTTGAGCAATTAAATGCTTCATATATAAACTCCCAACCAATCCTGTTTTCAGCCTCTTCCCACATCCCCACCTTCAGCAGTACCTGGTGCCTCTGAGTCTAGAGCTTTCCTTGGACTACCACACCCCTCTACAGATATTCAGATTTCCATTTTCCCAGCTTTGCTAAGTCACTGCCACTTCTCCATCTTGCTTTCTACCATTCCCCAAATCTGTTGATGTCTTTCCTTCAAAAGGACTGGGCCTAACACTGAAAGGGAAAAGGCGTACTACTGGGTAGATCACTTTGGTGCTTACTGCCTGGGCAAACTCTGAAAGACCAAGTCAGAGCTATCTAAATCTCACAGGAGGTACAAAATTCTGGGTCCCATCTAGAGCCAGTGTTTGCACGCGGACCCAGAGATTTTCATTCTGGTATGCATCTAGTGGCATGGAATTCCAAGGGTGGCTACGCTGAAAAGTTACCCAAAACATCTCATCTGCGTTTGCTTAATATAAAAGGCTTTATAGACAAATATAAACTACTCTGGAAAATGAGACATTTATCATTTGAAAACTAAGAACTTCTTTATAAATAACCTTCCCTAAAATGGTATTATTCATACTCCTTTTCTCCCTACTCTCAGATATGATTAAGTTTGATGTTCTAAAAGAGAAAATGGCTCAAGTGGGGTTCATTTCAAATTTTTTTAGTACTACTCATCTTTTGTAAATTTCACAAATCCAGCACATCAACTGCTCCTTCTACTCTTAATTTTTATACTGAAAGAATAGGTCGCTTTTAAATAACTACAAAAATATTTTAAAACAAATAAATGTTTAACATCTAACTTTAAGCAAACAAGCAAATAAATATATGAAGCATATGGTATGTGAAGTGAGCGGTGGTAGAAAACTGAAGGAAAGACAAAGAAATTCTGAGAATCACTAAAGACTCTGCTTGAGTTTCACTAGAGATTATGCTATATGTAATGGCACCACTAGGGACTTCAGCAGATGTCAGGGAGCAGCTCACCTGGCCAGTTTTCTTGACCATGATGTTGTCGCTATGTCTGTCACCAATCCCAAGGACATAAGAAGCTACACAGTAGCCAGCACAGGACAGGGTAAACTCCTCAATAGCTCGGTCCAGGTCATCCCTAAACAAGAGAAAAAGTAGAAGCAACAAATATTTTCAGCCTCCAAATGTGGGAAATGAGACTCAATTCACATCTGTTTCCTTTTGAATTGTAAGAACTGCAGCACAGAGCTGCATAGGAGCAGAACAGGCTGAATCAGCCAAAGGAGTGAGCATGATCACCTCAGAAGCAGGGCAGAAGAGTTAGCAGGCTGGCATCAAAGACATCAGATAACTCTGCCTTAACCATTCAAACTTCTGTGTCCTGGGAGTTGTGTGTCAGTGGGGATGGGGAAAGAAGACAATGGGCTTTGCTGGACGATGCTGAGGCTTGGGAACACTTTTGTAAGTTTTGACCCAAGACTAGAATTCCATGTTTAAGAGTTAACTATTGAGGTTGTAACCATTTAAATCATTGACTGCAACTAGAAGTGAGTAAAACAGACCCTTTAGAGATAAGACTCTATTATCAAAATATGGAAACTGATTCCCACAAGTACAAATCCCTGGATCTTCCCAATGATAAAATTTGAGTCTTACTTAAAAGTCTTTAGCCAAAAATACTTGTAGAGCTTTTGCAATCCCATTGTGAATTTCTTAAATTTCTGCATATCAGTGCTTTTCCAACACCACAACCATAAATAACAATTCCAAGCACTGTCTTTTTTAGTTTAGAGAGATCACAGTCTACAAACTCATTTACTTCTATCCCATAAAATTAATCTATTCAAAATTTACTGAAGTTCATACATTCACATAATTATAGAAGCTAACGTACTTAAAAACTTCAATACGTTATTTTAAAAATACTTAAATTCTTAGATAGTAACTTTATACTGCATGGCTCTAAAATTTGATGTAGATAAAGTAGAATTCAATACTAACCATCTGTAAGTCTTTAGTCAGGCATGTGTGTCATTTTGATCTAACCTAAAATGAAGCAATAAATAAACAACACTAATATTTCCTCTAAGACACTGCTGATTCTTACTGGAAGAATAGTTATTTCTTTAGCTGTTTGTAAAGAACAATCATAATCAAACAGAATAAGCTAACCCAGAATTGTATTCTTTAAGCCAGTTCAGAAGGGCATCTTTGTTGAAGGCTGCAGCAGCTGCCACATTGCTACTGTTCAGCTGTATGTCAGCAATTGTTTCAGAGGTGCTCACAACTTCAATCAGGCCAGAGCGGTCTCCTGTTGCTAAACAGCCATAAGGAAGCATCCTGAAAGGAAAAAAAAAAAAATTGGCATAGAGAGTAATCTGTATAATCTCAGGCAATATCTAGCTGAAATGGCATGACATAGTTTATGAGCAGCGTTTGGGGTCTTAAAAGCCTGTGAGTGGCCATCTAAGTTACGTCTACTGGTCTCACCCTGTCTGGAGCAAGGGAGAATGAAAACCAAAGACACAAGGAAAGACTAGTCCAAAGGACTAATAGACCACCACTACCACAGCCTCCACCAGACTGAGTCCAACTCAACTAGATGGTGCCTGGCTACCACCACTGACTGCTGATAGGGATCACAACAGAGGGTCCCAGACAGAGCTGGAGAAAAATGTAGAACAAAATTCAAACTCACAAAAAAAAAAAAAAAAAGACCAGACTTACTGGTCTGACAGAGACTGGAGAAACCCTGAGAGTATGGCCCCGGGACACCCTTTTAGCTCAGAACTGAAGTCACTCCTAACGTTCACCCTTCAGTCAAAGATTAGGCAGGCCTATAAAACAAACAATAACACACGTAGTTCAACTATGTATATGAGACTAAATGGGCACACCAGCCCAGGGACAAGTGATTTACCAGAATTCCAATATGCCAGCTAAATGTATAATTTATTATCTGGTTATTTTAGTGAAACATTCTATTTGCTGGTGTGGGTGCACAGAAGCACAACAGATAAAGGGAAAGATCTTTGTTTTTACTCTAAATTGTGAGGAAAGGGAACCACCCTTTGCTGAGCACCTAATAGGTGCCAGGCACCAGGCTAAGCACTTTCTACATATTATATTGGTTAATGGCAACTCCATCCTTCCAGTTGTTCAAGTCCAAAACCTTAAGGTCATCCTTGACTATTCTCTTTCTCTCATGTTCAACATTTAATTTTTACTTTCAAAATGCATCCAGAAGCTAAGTATTTCTCCACCTCTACCCTTCTTTCTATTACCACCAACTCAACATCAATTCTCACCTCACTGATTCAACAGTTTCCTAATAGGTCTCCCTGGTGCTTCTTCATCACAGTCTATTCTAAATGCAGCAGCTAACATGATCCATTTAAAATGTACTCATATCATATCACTTGCCTGATCGGAAGTTCTGCAATAGCTTCTTACCTTAGAGTGAAAGTCAACATCCTTGCCATGGCTCATAAGGCCTAATCCAATCTGGTCCTCTTCACCTCTCCTACTACCTTTCCATTGCTCACTTTCTTCCTGCTACACTAGCCTCTTTGCTGTTTCTCAAACACAAGAGACATAACATTCTCTCATTCCTTTAATACGTGTTGTTTTCTCAGCCTGAAACATTCTTCCCCAAGATATTTACATGGCTTACTCCTTTACCTCTTTCAAATCTTTGCTGAAATGTCAAAGTAGATGGTCAATAAATATTTCTGAATAAATAAACAAATTTAGTAACAAAATCTTTGTAAAGTAAGTTCCCAATTCTACACAAGAGGAATGTAAGTAACTTGCCAAAAGTCACACATTTAACTAAGTCGCATATCTAAGACTTAAAACTAGGTCTATATGGCTCAAAAACCAACCCTTTAACCTACTGTAGCCTCTGGAGTCACTCACTATGTAACAGGTCTTCCAGGCAGCAGCTTCTTGTGTAAATGAAAATGGGTATGAAGCCTGATTTGGATGAAGAACTGTTGTATGTTTTACAGTTCACAATAACTGAATAAAGTGTTAAAGCACTAATGTGACGTCAGTGAGTCTGCACGCTGACCTCTTTTTCCTGAGTTGAAGTCTTGTCTCCCCTCAGGTGAATCATAAACTCTCTGGAGATAGCAACTCTGAGGAGAGGTGACTGAAAATATAGAAAAGGCCAGTAGTCTGTCAGAAAGATGAAAACTGATATTCTCACTAGCTATACATAAGAATACCTATCAAAACACACTCTGTAAAAGAGATTATCAATTAAAATAATCTTTGTTATATTCAGGTGGCTAACAGACACATGAACAAATGCTCACGATCATTAGCCATTAGAGAAATGTAGATGTAAACGTAGAAATGTAGAGAAAAGCCTGTGAGCGGCCATCTAAGATACTCCACTGGTCTCATCCCTTCGGGAGCAAGGGAGAATGAAGAGAACAGGATACAAGGAAAAGATTAG
>NW_004444020.1:11155190-11167599 GCF_000243295.1 Trichechus manatus latirostris
AAACTGATAGGTGGTATTTTGCTTTGAACTGCACTTACCTGATCTCTTATGGGAAACCCTGGTGGCGTAGCAGTTAAGTGTTACAGCTGCTAACCAAAAGGTTGGCAGTTTGAATCCACCAGGCACTCCTTGGAAACTCTATGGGGCAGTTCTACTCTGTTGTACAGGGTCACTATGAGTCGGAATCAACTGGACACCATTGGGTTGGTTTTGGATCCCTAATGAAGATAAAAATATTCTCATACTTCTTTTAACCATTTTAAGAATTTCTTTTGTAAAAGAGCTATTCACATTCTTCGTCTATTTATTAGGGTTTTTAACATTTTCTTAGTGATTTCTTATGAGCTCTTTATATACTAATATCCTTTTGTCATTTTGGATGCAAATATTGATTTCACCTTTAAAATTTTTACCTCTCAATAAGAAAGGTAGCTAGGTATGAAGCATGAAAGTTTTTATCAAAACTCCTTATCCTTATCGTGACACAACACATGTGAAGCACAACACTGCCAGGTTAAAGTGCACTCTGGCTCACTTGCAGTCAAACTGGGCACAAGTCCAGCAACTTCCTCTTTAAAAGCAAGCAAGGATGAAAGCATTCAATGTCTTGAGGATGAAACGCTTACAATGGGAAGGAAAAAACATCCTTGTCAGAGAGACAGTTTGACAGAAGTCAAGCTGAGGACAAACTCTTAGCGCCCTGACCATCTTACGTGGGCCCCCTTTGTACTCAACTTCTATATTTCAGTAGTGTTTGCCTTCCTTTCTCATATTCTCTGACCCAAGAACAACTTTTATCTTTCACACTAAAGCAAGAATTGAAAAATGAAATTCTATAGCAGTGGGACAGAAGCCCCATATCCTCACTCTGGACAGGTATGCAGCAGGGTTTCTCTAGTCTTAACTCAATGCATTCACCCAAGTCTAAGTGGCGCCTTATCCCACTGCCTTCAAAGAAGGAAAGCGTAAGTGCTTTACCTAATGCTTGCTTTACTTCCACCTTCTTCCTTCAACCCTCTGAGACTACACTGATACAACCGTCACTGAAGAACTTTTGAGTAGGTCTCTTAAAAGGAAGTAAATTCCATTAGTGCAAGTCAGATGTAAAGTCACAGTGGAGATAATTGTCAAAAAACTGATGCCACGTGTGTTCGTGTGTGTGTTCAGGGGTAGGATTGTCAAAACTACCAATGGCCAGGCAGATTTACATGTAGACAACCAATCAGATTTGACAGAAAAGGGTGACTGCCTATTTATTTATTGACCAAAGGAGGTCAGAATATCCTAACATACTGAGGACTTATAAATGTTCTAATCTGAAGTGAAAGATACCGTAAGAGTATTAGGAGACATCAGTGAACAATGAAAATGAGAAATATGCATTTTTATTCATGTTAATATGGCACTACTAGAGGGACTAAAATATTCTGATCATATTCATCATGTGCGGAAGATATCTAAAGGTTTGGAATTGAACTTTTTAAGAGTGCGTGCTACGTGACCCAGTTTAACCCGAACAGCTGGCCAAAGGAAAAACTAACACAATAGGAACTAACACTGGAGTACATATATTTATAGAAACAATAAAAGAGGTTTGGTGAGAAAAAGGTATTAGTTTAAAAATGAACTCAAAAGAATTAAAGCCCTGCACATTTTTTTAAACATGGGGTCATAGTACAAAAAGTCAAAAAGTCAGCAAAGATTCCACTGGATAGACAAGTTCCTTTTTCTTGTTAGACACACAATGCTTCCCAACAGACAGACACCAGATTTATTTCTAGTACTCCCACATGCGCCTGCCTCCCTCTGCCTCAGGTTACAATGAGCTTCATTTGATGCTAAATGTGCTTTATATTTGGATAAAATGGATAGAATCAAAACTAAGAGAAAAGAACTTGTTTGGGATTTTCAATTAGGCTGATGGAAAAGTATTTAGCTCAGCCTTTTATAACTAAACAAGACTCATCATATGGCCTGAATCTGCTCTTAGCAGAAGGGCCCACTGTATAGTTTATGTGCTACCTCAGAAAGAACCAATGAGTTACTAGCCTAACCTTAAAGTTTCCCGCCCCTCCCCCTTTTTAGATCAATCAAGTAAAAATGTTTTTTGGCAGTTTACTTAATATGAGGGGTCAGCAAGTTTTTGCTGGAAAGGGACAGGTAGTAAATGTTTTAGGCACTGCCGACTATTAGGTCACTAAACTCTGCAGTTGTAGCACAAAAGCAGCCATAAATAATATATAAACAAATGGATATGGCTATGTGCCGAAAAAACTCTATTTACAAAACAGGCAGCTCAGACTCCAATGAGTTTATGGTTCTCTGGCCGGTGTTTCTCACAATGACACACTTCTCTTATCTATACAGTATTCCTTATGGGTAGTGAACCAAAATACCTGCTACCTATTCAAAGTTACTATTTCAGTTTTTACACAGTTTTATTAGAAGTGCAGGAGTTCTTTGGTGGTACAAACACATAAGCAATCAACTACCAGCCACAAGGCTGGTGATTCAAACCCATCCAGAGGTGCCTTGGAAGACAGGCGATCTGATTCTGAAAGGTCACAGCCTTGAAAACCCTATGGAGCAGTTCTAGTCTGCACACATGGGATTGCCGTATGAGTCGGAACTAACTCACTGGCAACTAACACCAATAATCAGAAGAACCTCATAATTTTGAGGCAAAAATCTATACCCAATAGTGTCCACAGGGTCCTTACTGAACTAAATATAATCTTTCTACCTATTCCAATCACATCTACAAGTCCCATGAAAGGAATCATGTCCACAGCAAAACACTTTTTCTACCTAAACAGCACTGGAAAAGTTTATCTAAGAAGGATCTAAGACTGGAAAATTCTCCAAAAAAAAAGGCAAGAGAGAGAATCAACAGAAAATTGGGCATGTTGGGTACCAGAATATTTTAATAAACAGAGGGTTATCAGGTATGTCTAACTGTAACTGTTTCCTCACTTAGACAGGCTGATAAAATAATAGAAAAAACATTAACTCTAAGATACTGACAGATCTGGCTATAACTCTGGCCCCACCATTTGATACTTTTGTAATCTTTCACAAATTGCTTAAAATTTTGAGCCTTAATTTTCTCAATGACATAACTTCACAGAGTTGTTGTCAGGATTATACAACATTATGTAGATGAAGAACTTAATACAATGTCTGATTCAGTCAGTAAGTAGCAGCTGTTTCAAGCTATTTTTTTAATAATTAAAATATATTTAATAATGAAAAGAACAAAATTCAACATAAAATTCTATCATAAAATATTTAAAATCTGTATAAATCAACAACCTTGTAGACTAAGAAGCTATGGACATGAAAACACATAAAAAATAAGAGATAAATAAGTCAGGAAAGTTTTTATAAATAGTTTATAGATTAAAAAGAAAAAAAAGGAGACCGCTGGGCCACAGAAATATAGAAATTTCTCATACTAGTGGCTCAGGAAGTTACCAGACTTGGCTGATATTTTAATATCCACCAGAAAAGAGACATAATCCCGGGCCCATGAGAGGCTGGATCTGAACCTGACATCTTACACAAAGCTGGGTCTCTGGCAGGGCTGCCAAGTATATGAAAAAGGAACAATAAAATGTCTGCTACTTGACCAGATGATGTGACATGAAAATTTGCCACCTATCTTGGGCATTGAGTAGGCAAGGAAGAAAGGTTTAATGAAATTGCAAAAACTCACATTCTCTTATGAGATTCAAATATAAACCACTCATGAGGTGTGTGAGAGCCTGATGGCAAGGTGTTAATATAAAAACTGGTTGAATGTGTGTACAGACACTGGGCAACAGCGCAAACAAAATGCATTCATTTTTTTAGGGACATTCCATATGCCAGGAGCATAAGATTCTCATAGAAAACACAATCTCCACTAACAACGAACTCAAAATCAAATACTAACTACTCAGGGAAATGAATAATATTAAGCAGATAAATGGGGGGAAAAGTCATCCCAAGAACTAAAAAAGAGCAAAAGGAAAGAGACTTTAAATAACGAAAAAGATAAAATGTAATAGAAATCATGGGAAGGAAAAGTACAATATTAAAAAAAGAAAAAGCCTATTAAAACAAAACAAAACACTTAGATAAAAATAGTCACTGAAGTAAAAACAAGACATTTGATACACAGAAAATTAGACACCACTGAAGAGATAATTAGTGAACTGAAAGATGGAACAAAAGAAACTACTCAGAATAGTGCACAACCATAAAAAGGTGGGAAATACGGAAGACAGGTTAAGAGACATAGAGAACATACATCTATTGGAGTTGCAGAAGAAGAGTATGAGTGGGAAAATTTCAATATTGAAGAAATGGACAAATTTTGTAGAACAATGTGACTTTTTTAACTGAAAAGGCACAATAAAAATTGAGAAGGAAAGGATACATAAAAAGAAATCCATACAATGTCAAACTGTAGCAAAACTGTAGAAAAGCAAAGGCAAAGAAAAATTTTTTTCTGCAATCAGGAGAAAAAAAGATCACTTACATTTTTAGAGTACAATAATTAGACTGACAGTAGACTTCCTAAAAATAATGAGAGGCTGGAAGACAACAGAACAATGTCTTCAAGGTTTCCAGGGAAAGCAGCTGTCAATTTAGATCTTAAAACTCTATGCCCATGACCTCTGAAAATCCATTCCTCCATAAAAGCAGCAAGAACACTGGGAAAAACTGGTAGAACCAGTATTTCAGAATCCTGGAAATAAAGCAAATGCTACAGCAATCTGGGGAATGTTTATTAAAGAAATATGGCTGAATCTTGGAAAGGACAGTGAGGTTTGCAGCATTTTACCATGACAGTCTTATCTCCCCATTCCCAGCTCTGTGATAGCAGTGAAAAGCAATAGCCCCCAACCAGAGTGAACACAAGCAGCCTGGCAGCCAACGGAGGGGACAAAATGAGGTTGGAGTTACTTCCAAGCCCCATTTCCACAGAATTTTCATTACTTAACCCTTGTAGTAGGCCCTAGAAGATCCCATTCACAAGGCTGTGTTTATTTGTCCTGACTCAAACGTCAAATAGTGTGGACAACCTTTTTCTTGGGGAGATGTGTTGAAAAAAATCAGAGGCAAACGTTTAAGATCTCGGCTGACTGAGACAGTGGATAACATTTGGTGCAAATAAAGGGCTAACCAAAAAGCTTAAAAGGAAAAGGTGGGAAATGAGATGTCCATAGGGGGACTGACAAGCTCGAACATATTCTTCAGAATCTAGAAGGCCATGTGTATAGACAAGATTGTGAGCATGTCCAGAGCTGTGCACAAGCACAGGGAAGAACTTTGAAATCCCTACCCTCTCATCTCTAGCTAAATTTTAGGCTCTGAGCAAACAGGAAGTTAAGTCTAAATTAAGTTGTCCACTGCTTGACTGAGTGTTGAAGATGTGCCCCAATATGCACCAAGAGCCCTCAGCAAAGACTGGAAGACTTACAGGGTCAGGCAGAAACTTTGCTGGCCACATATGAGAAAGAATACATATTTTACATAATTAGTTCAGAAAAGTCACTAAACAAACAACTACAAACAGCAACAAAGAAAAACCATGAAAAGGAATGAGCATCTGATTTATAAAGTTACCATATTATTTAAAAAGATCAATTTTCAATAAAAAATTGTGAAACATACAAAAAATAGGAAAGCACTGTCCATAAAGAGGGGGAAAAAATCACTCAACAGAAACCTCCCCTGGCTTTGAATGAGCTTTTAAAAATATGTTCAGAGACAGAAGGAAATCATGTTTAAAGAATACAGTCTGAGGAACAAAAGGAAAAGAACGAAGAAAAAAGAACAGAACCTCAGAGACCTGTGGGGCACCATCAAGCATATCAAAGTATATATAATGGGAGTCCCAGGAGAGGAAGAAGAGAAAGAGGCAGAAAAATATTTGGAAAAATGACTGAAAACTCCCCAAGTTTGATGAAAAACACTAATCTACACATCCAAGAAGCTCAACAAATGCAAAGCAGGATTAACTCCAAGTAGGATTAGACACATTCTAATCAAACTGTCAAAATCCAAAGATACAAAGAGAACCTTGAGAGCAGCAAGAAAGAAGCCACACATTGTTAACAAGGGCTCCCAATAAGATTAATAATGGATTTCTCATCAGAAACCATGGAGGCCAAAAGATAGTGGAATGAAATATCGAAAGTGCTGAAAGGATAAAAAGAGGAAAAAAACAAAAACAAAAAAAACCTGTCAAATCAAAAAAGAATTCATCATCCAGCAAAACAATGCTTCGGAAGTGAAGGAGAAATTAAAACATTCCCAGATAAGCAAAAACTGAAAGAATTCGTTGCTAGCACACCTGATCTACAAGAAATACTAAAGGAAGTCCCTCAGGCTAAAATTAAAGGACATTAGACAGTAACTTAAATCCACATGAAGTACTAAAGAGCACCAGTAAAGGTAATTACATAAGTAAATATAAAAAATAATATGAATGTATTTTTTTTATAACTTTTTCTCCTATCTAATTTAAAAGATACCTACATAAAGTAGTAATTATAAATCTTTGCTTATATGAACACAATGTAAAAAATATAATTTGCATGATAATAACAAAAATGGAGAAATTAAGTATGCATTAATCTGAACTAGATGTTGTAATTTAAGATGTTAATTTTAACTCCCAGGGTAACAAATAAGAAAAAGATACAATAATGAAGAACAGAGAAACAAAAAAAGAAAGGGGGAAAAAAAAGATACAAGGTATATAGAAATCAAATAGCAAAATGGCAGATGTAAATCCTACATTACCAGTAATAAATGGATTAAACTTTCTAATTGAAAGACAGAGACTGGCAAAATGTATAAAAAACATGATCCAATAATATGCTGTTTATAAGATACATGCCTTAGATTCAAAGACAAATAGCTTGAAAGAAAAAGAATGGAAAAAGATATACCATGCAAACAGTTACCAAAGAGAACTGGAGTGGCTATAGTAATATCAGAAAAAACAGACTTTAAGAAAAAACTGGTACTTAGAGACAGAGGACATTTTATAAGAATAAAAGATTTAACCAATCAAGAAGACATAATAATCATAAATATATGATTATATAACCAAATAACAGAGCACCAAAATACATAAAGCAAAAACTGACAGAACTTAACGGAGAAACAATTCAACAATAATAGCTGGAGACTTCAATACCCATCGTTCAATGTAAGATAGAAGAAATAGACAGTTTACCAACAAGGAAAAAGAATACTTGAACAACATTATAAATCAACTATACCCAACAGACATCTATAGAATACCCCACCGACCAACAGTAGAACACATACTCTTCTCAAGTGCAGAAGGAATATTCTCCAGGATAGAGTGTATCTTAGACCATAAAACAAGACTCAATAAATAATACGAAAAGAGAAATAATACAAAGTGTGTTCTCGGACCACAATGGAATGAAATTAGAAATCAATAACAGAAAAAAAAAATTTGAGAAACTCAAAAATATGTGGAAGTGAACCAACACACTCTTGAATCACCAACAGGTCAAAGAAAAAAAATCACAAGAGAAATTAGAAAACACTCTGAGATGAATGAAAATGAAAACAAAACATACAAAACTCATGGGATGTAGTAAAGGCAGTGTTTAGAGGGAATTTTATAGCTAAGTATCTATATTAAAAAAGAAGAAAGATTTCAAATCAATAACGTAAACTTTCACCTTAAGGAAACCAGCACAACTTGTACAAGGAAAGGTCATGGAAGCCCATAGACACATCCAAACTCCCTGAGGGACTGAATTACTGGGCGGAGGGCTGTGGGGACCACGGTCTCGGGGAACATCTAGCTCAATTGGCATGACACAGTTTATAAAGACAATGTTCTACATTCTACCTTGGTGAGTAGCGTCTGGGGTCTTAAAAGCCTGTGAGCGGCCATCTAAGATACTCCACTGGTCTCATCCCTTCGGGAGCAAGGGAGAATGAAGAGAACAGGATACAAGGAAAAGATTAGTCCGAAGGACTAATGGACCATAGCTACCAAGGCCTCCACCAGACTGAGTCCAGTACAGCTAGATAGTGCCCGGCTACCACTGACTGCTCTGACCAGGATCACAACAGAGGGTTCTGGACAGAGCTGGAGAAGGATGTAGAGCATAATTCTAACTCACAAAAGAAAGACCAGATTTACTGGCCTAAAGGAGACTGGAGAAACCCCGAGAGTATGGCCCCCAGACACCCTTTTAGCTCAGTGGTGAGGTCACTTCTGAGGTTCACCGTTCAGCCAGGCATTGGACAGCCCCCTAAAACCAAACGGGACTAATGAGGCACAGCAGTCCAGGGACAAGGGCCAGAAGGCAGAAGGGGACAGGAAAGCTGGTGATAGGGAACCCAAGTTATAGTGTTGATGTGTTGTGAGGTCGTTAACCATTGTTATAGGGCAACATGTGTACTGTTAAATGAGGAACTATTTTGTTCTGTAAGCCTTCATCTAAAGTGAGAATAGCACCACAATTGGAAGAGTGTAACTGATGTCACTGAACTGTGCATGTAGAAAATTTTGAAATGGTGTATCTTTGGCTACGTATATTTTCACCAAAAAAAAAAAAAAAAAAAAAAGAAGGTCGAGAAGGGAGAGAGTTGACATGTTGTGGCGTTGTTAACCAATGTCATAAAACAATATGTGTACTACTGTTTCATGAGAAACCATTTGTTCTGTAAACCTTCACCTGAATTAAAAAAAAAAAAAAAAAAACCAAAAACTTTCACCTTAAGAAATTAGAAAAAGAGTAAACTAAACCAAAAGCAAGCAATGAAGAAACAAAGATTAGAGCGGAAATAAATGAAATAGAGAGTAGAAAAACAACAGAGAGAATTAATCCAAAAGTTGGCTCTTAGAAAAGGTCAACAAAATTGACAGTATCTAGAAATGAAAGGACTATAAGATAATACTATAAACAACTGTATGCAACAAAAATTATATAACCTAAGCTAAGAGACAAGAGGCACAGGCCCTTCTCTGGCCTTGTCACTGCCATGACAACCAATGCACCCTCCCCCAGGAGCATCTTACTGTCTGTCCAGGCCTGATTGTAAATTTAGATCTATTGCTTCTTTCTGGAATTTGAGTCACATGTATAATTTTAAACCTATTGTTGTTGTTAGATGCCATCAAGTCGGTTCCAACTCATAGTGACCGTATGTACAACACAACAAAACACTACCTGGTCGTGTGCATCCTCACAATAGTTCTTATGCTTGAGCCCACTCTTGCAGCCACTGTGTCAATCCATCTCATTGAGGGTATTCCTCTTTTTCAATGACCCTCTACTTTGCCAAGCATGATGTTTTTCTCATCATGCTTGGTAAAGTAGACTAGTCAATCCCGATTTAACATCTCTAAAGTATGTGAGACGCAGTCTCACAATCCTTAGTTCCAAGGAATATCCTGGCCGTACTTCCAAGACAGATTTGTTCGTTCTTTTGGCAGCCCATGATACCAACACATTAATTCAAAGGTGTCAATTCTTCTTTAGTCTTCCTTATTCATTGTCCAGCTTTTGCATGCATGTAAGGCAATTGAAAACACTATGGCTTGGGCAGACGCACTTTAGTCCTTAAAGTGACATCCTTACTTAACACTTTCAAGAGGTCTTTAAACGTGATGAGGTTTAAATAAGATAATGTACTTGAAAATACACTGTACACTGCAAAGAACTACTGTGAACAACAATTAATAACAACAGCAGGAGGAATGGAATCAGCATGAAGTTTTAGAAATTTTGCTATGGGAAGAATATAACATTAGAAGAAAAAAATAAATTCACTAGAAATCTCACCGAAGATCTAGACCAGCTTCTTTCCAGAGTAAATCCATCAAGCGCAGCATCTGCAGTGTCAACATATCCTGTCGTAAATCTAAGGGAAAAAAAATTGCTTCAAGATAAGTGCTTTCCATTTTATACCCAATAACTCATTAACTCAAGTTTTGCTTGAGTCAGTCAGAATTAACTACAACTATTGACACTTTAAAAAATTATTTTCGGTGTCTAAATATTTACTATAATCATCATATCAAATATTAGACTGGCTGGTTAGCATGTCCCTGTAACAGTATTTCAGAAATTAAGTAAAAACAATTAAAACAATTTCTTACCATGTGTAAGCTACTGTAAACCAAAAAAACCCATTGCCATCGAGCCAATTCAAGCTCATTGTGACCTTATAGCTACCACAGTAGGTGCTAATATCATTTATATTACAGCATCCGTACAATTCATGTTGCTAATTATTTCCTCCTGGTTTGCTTTTAAGGATACACAAGAAGTTCTTAAGAATTGCATGAAGTCACTGCATCACAGCTCCACAAAACTACATGTAATCGTTGATTTTATTTATCATCATATCCAAGGATAATTTTCAGGTAACAGAATTGTGAAAAAAGTAGTGGTATCCACATAATGACATCTGTATGGTCAAGTGATTAAATAGCTAGAAAAACACTATATATTTTTTCAAACAAGTTGTAAGTACACATTACTTAAGCACATTTACTTCTGTTACCTCACTTAATTCCTTTTAATAACTATACTAGGTAATTTGGCTCAGTAAAAGCCTTAGTACTTACCATCACCGTTTTTAAAAATCACTCCGACTGAATCCTCACCAAACACTTTGTTGTTGTACACCAGCCACAAAGGCTTCATCTTGGAATCCATGTATTTGCACTTTTCAACACTGAAATCAAACAAGGAGAAAGTTAGCCAGCTTCAATTTAAATATATGGCAAAATTGTAATTCTGCCCTGAGATACTAGGGTTGGGAAAAGCCCTTACCTGTTCCTCTAATGTTTGCAAGAAGTCAAAGCTAGAGCATTTGCTCCTGGTAGAAAAGCAACCATAGGGCAGCCTTGGTTGGCATGCACTGAGGCCAGAGAGGCTGGACTAAAAACCCCAGATCTGTCCTTCTCACTATCTTCACTAAACATCCCTCCTCTCCTACTCTTCATTAACTTTATATTATTATACTTGGAGAATAAAAAAAATCTGAACATATGCTTGGATTAATATTATGAGATCATTCTTGATTTCTTAAAGAGGAAAGGATCAATTTTAGATACTGATATTATACAGAATACACATTATTACTTTCCTTTATTACTTCTGTAGGGAATGAGAAAGTGAGAAATAAGTTTGCAAATTCATTCTAGATCTTATTTTAAAAAAGAAAAGTCAACCACTAAATCATTTAATATGGTTTCCAACATTTTGCTTGTATGTGATTCTCAACCATTAGAAACCAACAGTATAGAAAATTCTGACTAAACACAATTGAGAGGAAATTAGCTTGCAATAACTTCCATTTAACCCCAGAGGTAAATTTAGCTGGTGGGGATACATTCTACCGAACACAAGCAGAGCCTTTGAGGACTTTAAGATTTTCCTTCATTAATTTATACTCCACTTAATGGGGCTGACAGCTGGCCCTACTGCACCTCAAGGCAGTGACTCTGAAGTCCTTTCTGCATTGCTAGTTTCACGAGAGAGTCACTGAGCATAGCACAGGCACTTACTAGAGTTCTGAGAGGATGACACATGGGTTCAGAGGCGACTGTAGGTCAGAGAGGGCTTCCCGGTAAGCATTCTGTTTTAAACAGGTGTGCATGGCCTCCTTCCCTTTGGCTCTGTTTAGCTTCATTGCATTCAGTTTGATTAAACTATTTAAAGTTTTTAACTTGTTAAGTGCTTCAACCTGAAAAACAGGTTTCCCCCACCCCAACATTTATTTGTGGTTAAAAATAATATAAAGTAATGTAGTATCATATGACTATATTAATCAATAACCACCCTCCCCCAGTTCAGACAGACAGACACACACATACATACAAAATCCAGCTACAGTAAAACAGTTCTTTGGCAGATGGCAACAATTTTACATACAGAATTAAAAACTTATTTTTTATCACTTGTTGCTTGTTGTTTTTCAAGCTTTCTTTAACCCTTTTCTTGAATGAAATCTTACTACAGAAAAGGAAAGGGACACAGATTGTGAATATTTAAGAAGTATGAAGCAAACTCCTCAGAACTCTGCAGCTCACTAACAGAATTTGAAAATTCAGTAATCTGAACCATTACACAGGAAAATCTATGTAGAAGTAACCCTAGGGATCCTAACATTCAACCTCAACACCTACTTCTTCTTCTTCTTTTTTTAAATTGTGCTTTAAGTGTAAGTTTACAGCTCAAGTTAGTTTCTCATATACAAATTTATACACACATTGTTATGTGACCCTAGTTGCTCTCCCTATAATGTGACAACACACTCCTCCTTTCCACCCCAGACTTCCTGTGTCCGTTCATCCAGCTTCTGTCCCTTTCTGCCTTCCCATCTTGCCTCTGGACGGGAGCTGCCCATT